>NW_007258794.1:119864-212396 GCF_000164805.1 Carlito syrichta
ATCCAATTCACTACTATAAGAAAATGACTGACAGTGTTGGGAAACTATGGGGGGGAGATGCGACTAATGGTAGTAAACATCTGTCTGGAGACGGGGAGACACCAATTATCAACAAGGGGGCCTGAATGAAGCATATTTGTATACCTAACCCTTGACTGTACCCCACAATATCAAAATAAAAAATATCGATTATAATAAAAATTTAAAAATAAAAAAAAATAAAAAAAAATAAATAAATAAATACAAAATAACTTATGCTCAGAGAGCTTGCTTAAAGTCACACCAGCCAGTGACACTGTTGGTATTTGAATTTAATTCTTGCTTCAAATCCTATTCACCTGATCCAGAAGCAGTTCCTCTTGTGCAACATAAAATAATTTAAAGTACCTGAAAACAAATGAAAATCATTGAACTGCATCTTGTTTTAGATTCACTTCCAATTGTAATTATATCAAGAAGACTCTGGGTTTAATACTGACAGGTTTTTAAATTTCTGGAAGTACCAAGAGGAAGTTATGCTTCAGGATAAGAGCTTTAAGGGGGAATAGGATTTAGACAGAATTTAATCAAATTATAGTTCTCCTTAGAATTGCATTGTGTTTTTGGAAAGCAATACTGCTTGCTACCAGTGATACAAGATCAATTTAAAAAATATTTTAAGGTAAGATGAGTTGATTTAAACAAAAAATATAAAGCAAGAAACAATATTAATGGTTTCAAAATAAGGCAAAAATAGTGGATGTGGACAGCAATTATTTAAAATGAAGAAACATTGCATGAATGGACACTGGGATGTTACACCCCATTCATGAACCACTTTAATTACATTCTAATTCACTGCACTGTGTTTTGATACAATTGACCTGACACAATCATGTACTCAGAGTTTCCTGATGTCAAACATATCAGATAAGGTCTTGAGGCTGCACCCTGGAAAATGGGCCCTATGTCCAGGGAGTTCTTGCTTCCTTAGGACAGGATATTTTTTGGAGGTGGACTCTCAGAATCATAGAAAAGTTACTGAATGAGGGGGAAAAGTAGTTCATCTCCTATACGAAGCTGGACAGAGAGCACATGGAGGCTAACACCATACACAAAGGCACTCAACTGAGTCCTTAATCTTGACTTCTTTTAAAACATGCTAAGGGGGTTTGATGTCAGAAAAATGGTTACAAAAGAGCTCCAAGGTCTTGTTTCCCACCCTAGAAACACCAAAAGACCCCAAACAACCAAACTGTAAACTGAGTTGGCACTTGCTCTGGAAAACACTCAGGGACGTACAACAACCAAGAAAATGCTCAATCAAGTAAAAGCTATCTTCAAAATGGTAGGAAAGTTATCTGACCTCTTTAATCATCCTTGCCACATCTTTTTAACAACACACAGTCTTGGTCTAGAACAGGTGGCAGTTCCGATTATGTCTCGGTCTTGCCCCCAGTCAAAGGGACCAGAACATATCTGTTTTTCAAATTACTGTATACAGTTGTTCTAGCCTGTCTGGAGGTAATCTGAAGGACTCAAGCAAAGTTCTCATTTCACATAACTCAGAATGCAGTCGGGAAAAGGAACTGGCATTACTCATAAAATCTACACGGTAGAGGAGAAAGGTACAGGTGTCTCTGGCAAGTGATGACTGGTGGAGACAATCATTAGAAATTTAGGGATTTGAGGAGAAACTGAAGTGAGACTCTCAGGGAAGTTAGCATGTAGAAACAGCTGAGTCTATGGGAGGATTTAGAAAACGATGCACATGCCTAGTCAATATGCATGTGCATAATTATTCTGAGTAGGTTTTAAGCTTTTTTCTCAGTTGATCCCCAGTCTCAAAGCAGGCTAGCCAAGTTGTGAAGGATTGTCTCAGCCCATTCACAGTTTACACAAATTGGTAGAGGTGATTTTTCTCTTCTCTTTGTGTGTGTGCTTTTTTGTTAATTAAACTCCTGATGCTCAAGCAAATCTTTGTCACAACATCAGCAGAACGTGAACCAAAGGATCAGAGATTTCAGTAATCACATATAACAGGCAACAGTATTAGGAAAAATCAACAGTTTGGAAAAGTTTCAAAATAATTGACTACTGTTGCTTCCATCAATCAAGAATGACAAAAAGAATATGAATAGAAAAAGAAAAAAAAGATGAAGAAAAAGAAGGAGGAGGAGAAGGGGGAGGAAGAAGAGAAGGAGAAGGAGGATGAGACAGCAAGCTCTGATTATCTGATTTTCAGAGATACTACATTAAAATGCTGAAAGGTTCAGTATTCCAAGATCAAATAATCACAGGCATATAAAGAAGCAAAGAAAACACAGCAAAGAGCAAAGTTAATTGACAGAAATTATTCCTGAGGAATCCTAGATATTGGCATACTTGACAAATAATGGAAAACAAACATGCTAAATATGCTGAAATAGCTAAGGGGGAAAAGTGGACAATAATTTTTTTTAAGCTGGGAAAAGAATACATAGACAACATGAGAACCTCAACAAGGATAGACATTACCACAAAAAAAAAATTAAATAGAAATTCTGGTGCAAAAAAAAGTCTGATAACTGAAGGAAGAAACTTCACTAGAGGGTTCAAAAACATATTTGAACAGGCAGATGAAACAACCAGAGAACTGAAGATAAAGCAACCCTGAGGAACACAGAGAATAAAAAATACTGAGCAGAAAATAAGGGACATCAGAACACCATGTAGCAGACCAATGTATGCATAATAGATGACTCAGAAGGAGGAGAGAAAAAGAGACAGACAGCCTATTCAAAAACATAATAACAGAACATTCCAAATTTAAGAAAAGACATTGGTATATAAATACAAAAAATTCAACAAACTCCAAGAGAGATATACCCAAGGCATCCACACAGAGACCCATTATACTCCAACGGTTGGAAACCAAAGAGAATGAATGAATCTTTAAACCTTGAACAGAAGGAATCATATACAAGGAATCCTTAATAAGATTGTCAACCATTTCTCATTAGAAATCTCATTGAAGTTCAGAGGCAATTGACTGATATATTTAATGTGTTGAGAGAAAAAAATACGTGTCAACCAAGTAGTTTGTATTCTGCAACACTGTCCTATAGCAATGAGGGAAAAATAGAGGTATTTCCAGATATCCAAAACCAATAAATGTATTAGGTTTATGAAGGGATCACAAAAATGGTAAAGATTTAACCTTCAGGTTAAAATGAAAGGGCACTAGATATTAACTTAGAGCCATATAAAGACATAAAGATCCCCAGAAAAGGTACATACATAAGGAAATATAAAAACCAGTATTATTGTAACTTCTATTTATAGTTCCACTTTTAATTTTCAGTAGGATTTACCAGAAAAAAATGTATGCAAATAATACAAACATATGTGATTGAACCAGAATGCATAAAGATGCGATTTCTGACATCGACAATGTAAAAGGGAGTAGGAACGTTAAAGAATTAGATTTTTTATGCAATTGAAGATAAGTAGAATCTAATACATTTCAGATTGCTATGACTTTAGGATGTTATATGTAATTTCCATAGTAACCATGATCAAATATCTACATAATATCTATACAATATAAAGCAAAGGAAATCAGAAGAGAAACTAAATGTTCGTCTCCCCTCCCCCACAAATACACACACACACACACACACACACACACACACACACACACACACACACACACACAAACTAAACATAAAAAAAGATAGTTGCTGGGTTCGGTGGCTCAGCCTGTAATCCCAGTGCTTTGGGAGGCCGAGGTAAGTGGATTGCCTGAGCCCGCAGGTTCCAGACCCACCTGGGCAACTTGGTGAGACCTCATCTCTACAATAAATCAAAAATTAGCCAGGCGTAGTAGCGTGCTCCTGTAGTTCCAGCTACTTGGAAGGCTGAAGCGGAAGGATCACCAGAGCCCAGCAGTTCAAGCCTGCAGTGCCGGGAGCAGCCACTGCACTCCATTCTGGGTGACAGAGTGAGACTCCAACTCAAAAAATAAAAAAAAGACAGTTATAGAAAATGAGGGACAAAATATCTTTAAATCATACAGAGACAAATAGGAAAATGGCAGAAGTAAGTTTTACTTATCAGTAATTATCTTAAATGTAGGTGTATTAAAATCTCCAATCCAGACAGAAATTGGCTTATTGAATAATAAAAATATTCAGCTATATGTTGTCTACAAGAGTCTCCGGTTTCATTTAAAAACATAAATAAGTTGAAAGATGAAGGATGGGAAGATATAGTCCATGAAAATAATAACCAAAAAAGAGCTGGAATTGTTTACCAATATCAGACAATTAAACCTTACATCAAAAACTGTTACAAAAGATATAGAATAAAATTATACAGTAATAAATAAGTTAACTGTCGAGAGGCTATAACAATCAGCAACATATATGCAATAAACATCAGATCTCCAAACACATGAAGCAAACATTGACAGAACTGAAGAGAGAAACATACAGTTCTACAAAAATAGTTGGAGACTTCAATATATCACTTATAATAATGGCTTAAAAAATGGAAGTTCAATAGAATATAGAGAAAATGAACAAAAAGAAAACCAATAGGTTTATACATATACAGAACACCCACCCACCAACAGAAAAATACACATTTTTCTCAAATTCACATGGACCATTCTCTAGGATTAATTATATAATAGTCCAAAAGAGAAGCATTCATACATTTATAAAAACTGTAATTAGGCCAGGCTCAGTGGCTCAGCATATAATCCCAGCACTTTGGGAGGCCGAGGCAAGTGGAATACCTAAGCCCACACGTTTGAGATAGCCTGGGCAACTTGGCAAGACTTCGTCTCTACAAGAAATAAAAATTAGCTAGGCATGGTAGCACGTATGGGTAGTTCTGGCTACTTGGAAAACTGAGGCTTAAATATATCTGGAGCCCAACAGGTCGACATTGGAGTGGCTCCGAACATATCACTGCACTCCAGCCTCGGCGACAGAGTGAGACTCCAACTCAAAAAAAAAAAAAAACCCAACAATAACAAAAAACTGAAATTATTTTTATTTTTTTATTTTTTTTAATTTTTTTTGAGTTGGAGTCTCACTCTGTCCCAGACTGGAGTGCAGTGGCCGCTCCCGGCCACCGCAGCCTCGACCTGCTGGGCTCCGGCGATCCTTCCGCCTCAGCCTTCCAAGTAGCTGGAACGACAGGCGCGCGCTACCTCACCCGGCTAATTTTTTGATTTATTGTAGAGATGAGGTCTTGCCTGCCCTGGCGGGTCTCGAACCCGCGGGCTCAGGCAATCCACTCACCTCAGCCTCCCAAAGGCACAGGATTACAGGCTGAGCCACTAAGCCTGGCTGAAATTATTTTTAAAAAACCAAACAAATGAAAGAAACCTAAAATGAATTACAGAAGTAAAACTAAAAAAATTCTCAAAGTATTCCAATGTCTAAAAACATGCTTTTAAACTATCAATAGGAAAAAGAGAAAAGCACAAGTATTAAAAATTCTAATTATCTTGACACAATAATCTTATTATCTTGAGATCAATGAAATAAGAAACTTACATATTGTAGCAAATGCAGTGATACGAGAAAATTTACACACATACTCTCAGTACACTCAGGCTGTTATAAGAAAATGCCATAATCTGAGTGATTATAAACATTTATTTCTCACAGCTCTGGAGATTGGGAATTTTAAGATCAAGTCACCAACAATTTTAGGGTCTGACAAACGTGACTGTGTTGTTGGGTCCTCCCATGGAGAAAGGGACAAGGGCACTACTGGGGTCTCTTTTGATAATAGGGCCCTAATACCATCACAAGGACTCCACCTTCATGACACAGTCAGCTTCTAGAGGTCATATCTTCAAATACCATCACACTGGGAGTAAGGATTTCCACATATGAATTTTGGAGAGAAACAGTCTTGAGCACAGACATTAAAGAAAGAAGATCTCAAGACAACAACTTTAAAGCACTAGAATAGGAGAGCAAACTAAGCCAAGCTCAGCATAAGAAGGAAGTAAACATTAGAGATTATATGACTTGAAGGAAGAACAGAAAAATAATAGAGAAAACAATATCAAAACTCATTTCTTTGAAAAGATCAGCAAAATTGACAACTTTAGCTAGTTTGATTTAACAGAAGAAAGAAGTCTGGACATGATGTCTCATGTCTGTAATCGTAGCATTTTAGTAGGTGGAGGAGAGAATATTCCTGAGCACAGGGGTTTGAGACCGGCCTGTGCAACTTGGCAAGAAATTGTTTCTACAAGAATTTTAATGTTGGCCAGGCATGGTGGCATGCTCTTGTAGTGCCAGCTACTTGGAAGACTGAGATGGAAGTATCAGCTCAGTTGCGCAAGTCCAGAATGTGCTGGCCATAAGTGTTCTACTTTACTCCAGCCTGGGTGACAAAGTGACGCCAACACAACCAAGAGAAGAAAATAAATAAAAGAAGATTCAAATGGCTCAAATGAAAAATGCAAGAGGATACTAATATACATTTTTGAGAAAAACAAAGGATAGGATATTATAAACAACTGCATGCCAAAAAGTTAGATCATCTAGATGAAATGGACAATCTACTAGGAACACACAATGTAACAAAAACAAATCAGAAAGAAATAAAAATCTGTATGGAACTAGAACTAGTAAGAAAACTACATTTGTAATCAAATCCTCCTCATAAAGAAAATGCCTGCAAAGCACCAGATGGCTCACTGGGAATTGTAACAAATACTTAAAGAATTAACAGCAATCCTTTCACACTCTTCCAAATTTTAAAGAAAGAAACTGCCTAACCCTACCTATAAGACCAGAATTGCCCTGATACTAAAGCCAGAAAGACACGACAAGAGAAGAAAACTTCAGACCAATCACCTTATGGATATTGACCAGATATCTCAGCAGAATACTAGCAGTCTAAATTCAGAAGCATATTGAAAGGATTACACACCCAGATCATGGGGTATTTACACCTGTTTCAACACATAAAAAAATCAACCAGTATAATAAGCCACATTAACAAAATGAACAGGAAAAAACACGTGGTTTTCTCAATGTAGAAAAAAACATTTGACATAAACCAACATGCTTTTGCGAGAAAAACACGAAATAAACTAGGACACTTCCTTACCATGATGAAGTCACATAGTAAAACCCCACAGTTGAGAGTATTGTCAGTGGTGAAGGACTGAACGATTTTCTCCTACGATCAGAAACAAGACAAGGAGTCCTACTTCAACAGTTCTATTCAACGTAGTATTGGAAGCTCTGGCCATATCATTCAGAAATCAAAAAGAAATAAGAGGTCTCTGAATGTAAGAGGAAGAAGTAAAATTATCTGTTTGAGCATATCATGACCTTATGAATAGAAATCCCTAAGAATTCTCCATACTCAAAAATTTCTAAAGCTAATAAAAAAAAAATTCAGTGAAGTAGTAGAAAACAGAATCGACATACAAAATTAAGTGCATTTCTGTGTCCTAACAATCATGATCCAAAACAGAAAATAAGTACAAAGTGTCATTTACAATCTCATCAACAGAATACAATACAGTACTAGGTATAAATTTAGCCAAGGAAGCAGAAGATTTAGACACTAAACACAGCAAAACATTGCTAAAGCAAATTACGGAAACTAAAAATAATGGAAAGACAGTTCCTATTCATTAATTGGAAACTTAATTTGTTCAGATGAGAATACTGACCAAAGCTATCTACAGATTGAATTCAATTCCTATCAAAATCCTAATGACTTTTTTGATGTTGGAAAACTAACAAAATCAGGCATCGCACTCGGGTCCCCTCCTGTTCTGGGAGCTTTTCTGTCCTCTCAATAAATCCAGCTTTAAAAAAAAATAGAAAACTAACAAAATATATCTTAAAATACAGACAAAATTCTAAAGAACCTAAATACCCAAAACAATCTTGAGAAAGAAGAAGAAATTAGGAGGACTTACATTTTCTGGTTTCAAAATTTACAACAAAGCCACAGTAATGAAAACAGCATGTTATTGGCAAAAAAAAAAAATAGACAAAGACCCTTAAAATAGTATAGAAAACACTAAGAACAGCAGTGGTGGAGGAGGAGGAGGTGAACGCCAGAGGGCAGGCAAGGCGACGGTTGGCCGGCCGGCCGTTGGGCAGCAGGGGTCTCAATGCTCGGGCTCAGGCGCCATGTTGGGCGAGGCCAGGGCGCCCGGTGAGCCTGCTACTGTGCCTGCGCCCTATGGGTCAGCCTGGTGGGAGCTGAAACTGTGAGGTGCCACGTGTGGGTAGGGTCAGCCCCAGATAGGGACCCTGGATAAGAGTCTAACTCCTCTATGCTTCCTGAACCCCCGCGCCACCTATTCCATAAAACCTTCTCCTGTCCCTGCTGTCCGAACGCCCTCCGCACTTCCTGAATCCCGGGAAGTCTTCTTACCTATGCCTTAAATACCTTCAGTTGACTGAACCCCTTTCTCCTCGGCTGTGAGGCCCCCATCCTTGCTACCTGAACCCCCACTTCTGTTGCTTTGCTGCTGTGAACCCCTTCTCTATTTCTTGAACCTCTCTCTACCATGGACTCTCCCATCGCGTCTGCCTGAAACCCCACGTTTGCTGCTGTGACAGCAGGTCCCTGTGTCAGGGGTCTTGCCGTCTGGTCTGGCATTTATAGTGGTGGTGGCAAGTCCAGGTGCTGGATTGTAGCTGCTCTCTGCAGCTTCCTCTCCAGGCACCTTCCTGGATTCAGAAAATGGCACTGGATCTGTGCGGCAAAGTGCACCAGATTCCCCTGCCATCTGCTCCCGAGTCTCCACTCAGTCAGACACTCGTGCACCGAGTTACAATCCCATCCATATGCTCTGTTGTCCTCACAAACACTCACTCACACAGATTCATGCACTCACACTAGTTCTGTCATCATTTTCCTTGCAGTCTAAATTTCTTCACATCCTTGTCAACTCATGTTATTTTTTACTGTTTTTAAAGTAGCTAATCTGTGAATTAAGAGATATCTCTTTGTGGTTTTAATTTGTATTTCCCTAATGAGTAATGATGTATTAAGCTCCTTTGGTGTGCTTCTTGGCAAAGTGAGTATTGAAGTCCTTTTCCAATCGTTAAATTGGGTTGCTTGTCTTTCTTTTGTTGAGTTGTAAAAGTTGTTTATACATTTTGGATAATAGACTTTAGTCAGATATATAATGTGTGGATTTTTCCCTTCCATTTTTTAGAGTTGTTGTGACATAGTAAGAATTACATATGTGGTCTCTGCCTGAGTGTCCTGACATAAGAGCTCCAAGTCTTTGGCATCGTGTAGTGATGTGTCTTTTGTATGCTGTTGAGTTAACTGATGGATGGGGCACCCAACAGCCTCTGGAGGGCTGATGCCAGAGGAACAAACCTTGGGATAAGAAGTTGGAACTTTCAACCTTCCCTTGGCTGCTGATTTAATCACTCATGCATGCCTATGAAATGAAGTCTTCATAAAACCCAAAAGGACAAGATAGGGAGAGCCTCCATGTTGCTAAACACATGGAGGTGCTGGGAGTTTGGAAACGAGAACATGGGAGCCCTGCACCCCTTTCAAGTACCTCACCCTATGCCCCTCTTCATTTGGCTATTCATTTAGTTCATTAAAAATACCCTCTGTAAGACATTGACACGAGTAAGTACACTGTTTTCCTTGATTCTGTGATCTGCTGTAGCCAATTACTGAAGCCAATGAGAAGGTTGTCAGAGCCTCAGATCTCCAACTAGGTTGGACGAAGTTGAGGTAACTCAAGAACCTACTGTTCAGCTGAGATCTTAACCTGAGAGTTCTGATGTTATCTCCAGGTAGTGTCCAAATTGGATTCCATTATAGGACACATCTTCAGGTAGTGTCCAAATTGGATTCCATTATAGGACACCCAATTGGTGCTAGAGAATTGGTTTGTTGGGGAAAAACCCACGCATCTGGTCACAGAAGTGGTCTGTGTTGAGTGTTAACCGTACAGTAGGAGAAACCAGTTCGTTGTTTTTTTCTAGTCATAATTTAGTCTTTCAACTTTTTTGTGCACTACAGTTTTTCATTTTGAGGAAATCAGTGTATTTGTTTTTTTCATTTGTTGCTTGAGTGTTGCATGCGTTTGGTGTAAGATCAAGAAACCATTGATACATCCAAGATCATGAAGATTTTTCTGTATGTTTTCTTCTAGACTTTTTAGTTTTAAATCAAATTTAGGCCTTTGATCCCTTTTAAGTTAATTTTTCAATGTGGTGAAAGGAAAGGACACAATTCTATTTTCCTTCTGGTACATAGCCAGTTGTTGTTGTCAAACACCAATTGTCGGAGATACCATTCTTTCCCCGAATTCAATGGTTTTGGCCATTGCCAAAAATCAGTGAACCATAGAGATATGGCTTTACCTCTGGACTCCCAATGCAATTTCATTGATCTTTCTGTTTATCATTGTACTAGTATCATACTGTTTTAATTACTGATATCTTTGCAGTAAGATTTGGGATTGGTAAGTGTGAACCTCCAAATTTGTTTTTCTTTTTCAGGATTGGTTTGGCTCTTGAGAGTTTCTTGAAATTACGTGTGAATGTCTGGGTCAGCATTCCCATTTCTGCCCAAGGTCTTTGGGATTTTTCTAGGCATCACATTGAATGTATAAGGTGCTTTGTGTAGTCTTGCCATTTCAGAAAGTGGTAAGTCTTCCAATCCATTAGTATGGTATGTCATATATTTGTTTAGAATGTCTTTAATTTCTTTCAGCACTCTTTTATTCTTTTCAGTATCTAAGCCTTGTCTTTTGATTGAATTTTATTCCTAAGTATATTATTACTATTGATATTATTTCAAGTGGAATTTTCTTAATTTCATTTTCTGATTATTCTTTGCTACTATATAGATACAAATTGGATTTTTATATTGATGTTTTGCTTGTAACTTTGCTAAATACATTTACTGGCTCTAATAATTTTTAATGGATTCCATATTTATATAGATCATTTATCAATGCCTTGTTTAAAATGTCTTTTTTGTTTTGCCTGCCTGCTCATGATTGAGTTTACAGTGCAATGTTGACTATAGCAGAGCAGTAAAGCGTTCATTCCTGAGGCATTCCTGATCTTAGGAACAACCCATTCAGTGAGGACAATTGAGTGTATTTCCTGTGGGTTTTGCAGAAATGCTTTTCATCATGTTGAAGACTTTCCCTTGTATTCCTATGTTTCTGTGTGTTTTACATTGAAACGGTGTTGAATTGTGTTTAAAGTTTTTTCTGCATTGAGATGATTAGGTGGTGTTTTGCCTTCCTTATATCAATATGGTGTGTTGCATGCATGGATAGCAGTTTTAGGTTGAACTTCCTTGAGTTTCTGGGACAAGGAAGTCAGGTTTGTGATGTTTGTTTGATCCTTTTTTTTTTACTTTGATTTTCACCATTTTAATGATATGTTTTTAACAGCTGTGTGACATTTAATTACCCTTTTCTTTAAAAAGTTTTTTCTTCAATTTTTATTATAAAGGTGTAGGGTACAATTCAGGGTTAGGTATATAAACATTGATCATGCAGGTGTCCTTTTTGATGAGGTATGCCCCTTCCTCCCCTTGCATTTTCCCTCAACTGCCAATCCCATCCCCCCTCCCCTGACAGTTTCCCACTTCTGACATTTGCTTTCTTATAGCGTTTTAATTGTTCAAGGTCCATTTATGAGTGAGAAAATATGGAACTCTGTTCTTTGTTTCTCTGAACAACAGAATCAAAATTTTCTTTTTTAAGGATGGAGGTTACAATTCGGAGTTAGGTATACAAATGTTCATTATGCAGGTCCCTTGTCATGAGGTGTTCCCCCTCTCCCCTTGCAGTTTCCCACTACTGCCAATCCCACCCCACCGCCTGACTATTTCCTACTATTTCCAATCCATTTCTTATAGTACTATGATAATTGTTTGAGGTCCACATGTGAGTGAGAAAATGTGGTACTCAGTTCTTTGTTTCTGTGATAGATCACTCAGTATTATAGACTCTAAGTACATCAAATTTACTGCAAAGTTTATAATTTAGTCTTTCTTTATGGTTACATAATATTCCATCTTTTATAAGTACCTCATTTTTTTTTCCAGTCATGTTCCAACAGGCAGCATGGTGGCCTCCATGTTTTTGCTATTGTGAATAATGCTGCAGTAAACATGTGTGTGCAGATATCTTTTTCAGAGAGTGATTTGCATTACTACTGGTTTATTCCGAGTAGGGTGATTGTGGCTTCATATGGAAGGTCGATTTTTAGAACTTTTAGGAATCACCACACCTTTTTTCACAGAGGCTGTACTGGTTTACACTCCCAACAACAGTGTTGTTTAATCCTTTTAATATGCCATTGGTTTCAATTTACTATTATTTTATGAAGATTTATTATGTCTATATTTATGTCTTATTGTTCTGTAGTTTTCAGTCCCGGTGAAGTCATGTCTTTGATTTTGGATTGATGATGGCTAGGGTATGAATAGGCATTGTATTTAGAAAGATAAGGTATTAGGGTATTTTGCATTTAGAGTGTATGAGTTTGAATGTTAGAGCTGAAAATTTAAAATTGGGATTAAAAGGCTAGAAACTAGGGCTTTCACATAGGAGGCTGAGAGCAATGAGGACAAGAATAGAAAAATGGGATTAGGCTTCTCGTTAGGGTTAAGTGAAGGGTGAAGTGAGGTACTTAGATATGAGGGACTAGGTTTAAAGGTGGGGTTAGAGTTAAAATAAGTTTTGGAGTCAGGGTCAGATTTGAGTCAAGGTCAGAGTCAAGGCAAAAACCTATGGGTTGGGATCAGTGTACAGTGTGGGGTTAAATAAAATAAATGGTAAGTGTCGAGATTAGGGTTAGGGTCAGTATAAGAAGTTAGGGTTGGTGGTTATAGGATTAGAATTAGGTTTATGGTTAGGATTTGGGTTTAGTGTTAGGTTTAAGAGGTTAGGCGTTAGAAAATATGGGACATGGGTAAAGCATTGTAGGCTAGAGGTAGGGGTTAGGTATGGTTTAGGGTTAGAGTTTAGAGATCAGGATTTAGGATTTATGGTTAGGGCTTGAGTAAGTCTATATGGTTAGGGTTTAGGGGTTGCAGTTTGTTTTTTGGTTAAGGGTTATGGCTTAGTGTTAGGGTTTAGAGTTTAAGGTTTGAAGTTTGGGGTTAGGGCTTTAAAATTTGGATTTAGAGTTTAGGGTTAGAGTTTGGGTTAAGATAAGGGCTAGGTCTTATGAAAACAGTCTTAGGGTAAGGGTCTGTTAAAGGTCAGAGTTAAAGTTTAAGATTATGTGGTAGGGTTAGAGGTTAGGATTTGAGATTAGGATTAGGGTTTAGGGTTTGAGGTTTAAAGTTTAAGGTTAAGGGTTAGAGCTAGGTGTTTAGGCCTAGAATTATGGTTCATGTATAGGTTTTGTGTTGGGATAGGGGTTAGAATTTTTCTTTTTTTTTTTGAGCTGATGCTTTTCAAAGAGTTAGAATTAGGTTTAGGATTAGGGTTAGGAATAAGGTTTAGAGTTAGTGTTAAGATTAGGTTTTTGGATTAGCAGTTAGGAGTATGTGGTTATGACTAGGGTTTATGGTTAGGTTTAGAGTTTAGGGATTAGCACTAGTGTTGTGGTCAAGTTGGGCCAGAATTAGTCAAGGGACAGTTCAAATGTCAATATAAGGTCAGTGGGTAGGGTTGGTTTAATGATCAGCGTTATAGTTCTTTTTGTGTGTGCCAATGATCTCAAAGTGTTGTGACCTTCCAATTATAACCCTTTATAATCAAGGATTATAACCAATTATAAGTATAACCAATTTTAATCCTTTTTGCCTCAAGGCAATACCTGGTGTCTCTGAAAGGGCTTTTTTTCATGCTGATGCTTGTTTGCACTTACACAGTATGTACTGACAACTGGGTGCTCTTAAAACACCTGAGGAAGTCATTGGACAAAATCTAGAAGATTTGGGGGGCTTTAGCCTGAGAGGATCTTTTTTTTTTTTTTTTTTTTTTTATAAAGTCTATGTTGATGTCTCATGATACAGAAAACGTCTTCCCTAGGCCCTGTTTGGTGAATCTCATGGGAAGGTTCGTCCTTGTGTACAGATTCTACATCGTGTCACACCTGTTCTATATTTTGGGTGTTACAGCAAGGGAAGAAATACTGAAGGAGATATCCTTCCCAGGAAGGTTGCTCTGCAACACTCTGAAAACCCTAGGCCTTGGGTTTAAAATTTGTAGCTGCCGATTTAGGGAAGTGGCAGAGGCCAACTCAGTGCACAAGTGTGTATCTGGTTAAGCTTTCAGATCCTGTGGATTCTGAATTCATTTCTGGTATTATGTCACCAGATGCACTGAAAGACAAGGCTCGAACTGCTGATTGCTACCTTGTGACATTATTTTAATAAGATATAGCCTAACTGTGCCCTAGATGGGACTGCAAACCCGAATAGGCTGAAAGACCATCCTGTGTGTAGAGTTTGGAGGCAGGTGAGATCTTTACCACACAATTGTGGCTGCAGGGCTGAAAGCCTGAGAGGGAATCTGACAGGCAGCTGCTAAGGCTCCTCCAGTGTAAAGGTGAGCACCTTTTATGTTCCTATTGAGTCTTGTCATTCTGGATGGCATTTGGGAGATATAATTAAACCAAAATCGTCTCCTAACTCAGAAAATCTCTCCACAAATGCAAAAGGCAGGTAAAACTGTCTCATAATACAATTAAGCCAGAATGAGATGTGCATTATATTTTTTATTTTTAAAATGTGGGGTGCAGTTCAGGGTTAGATATACAGATGTTCAGTATGCATGTACCCTTGTTGATGAGATGTGCCACCCAACCTCCTGCCTATTCCCACTACGGTCAATCATGGCCCCACCCTCCCCTGGCAGTTTCCCACTACTGCCAACCCATTTCTTACAGAATTACAATAATGGTTCAAGGTTCACTTATAAGTGAGAACATGTGGTACTCAGATCTATGGTTCTCTGATAGGTCACTCAGTGTTATACATTCTAAGTTCACCCAGGTTACTGTGAACCTCATAATTTTGTTCTTTTTTATGGCTGCATAATATTCCACTGAGTATGTGTACCACATTTTTTTTTTTTGTGAGTTGGAGTCTCACACTATCACACAGACTGGAGTGCGGTGGCCGCTCCCGGCCACTGCAACCTCGACTTGCTGGGCTCCAGCGATCCTTCCACCTCAGCCTTCCAAGTACCTGGAACTACAGGCGCACACTACCACACCCGGCTAATTTTTGATTTATTGTAGAGATGAGGTCTCGCCAAGTTGCCCAGGCATGTCTCCAACCCGCAGTCTCAGGCAATTCATTCACCTCAGCCTCCCAAAGGGCAGGATTACAGGCTGAGTCCTTTCTCAATGGGCTGCACAGTTGGTTCCATGTTTTGCTATTATTAACAATGTTGCAATAAACATATGTATTCAAGTATCTTTTTCATAGAGTGATTTGATTTCATTCAAGTATATTCCCAGTAGAGGGATTGCCGGGTCATATGGAAGGTTGATTTTTACATATTTTAGGAATCACCAAACTGTTTTCCACAGAAGTTTTATGTAGAAGTATTGCCTTTTCACCTCATCCTCTCCAGTATCTGTTGTTTGCTGAGTTACGATGATGACCATTCTGATGTAAGTTTGGTGGCATTTCAGTGTGGTTTTAATTTGCATTTCCTTTGATGACTAGTGAGGTAGAGCATTTTTTCATGTATCTGTTTGCTGCTGGTAAGTCTTCTTCTGAGAAGTGTCTATTCATATCTTTTGCCCACGTTGTAATGGGGTTGTTTTCTTCTTGTCATATGCCTACCTTGTATATAAACAAGCAGATTCAACTCATGACATATATGTTCTCAAGATAAATAATATAAATAATTATAGTCCTCAAATGAGAAGACCTGACAAAGCCTTTTGTCCTACAGAGCTTTTCCTAAATCCACCAGGCAATCAGGGAGCCATCTGTGCTTCCCAATTGAATTCATTCAAGGGAAAAGTAAGCACAACTTTTTAAGAGAAAATAGTTTTTCTCTTGGGAGCCAGGTGCCAGCTAAGGTAAGGTCTCTATCTCCTACAAAAACCGAAATATAGGACAATACCTTCTTTGATATTTACCTTTCTAACACATGATGTCCAGGTAGAGAAGGACATTCCTGAGTCAAAAAGGCTGAAACAGGCTCATTTAACATTTTAAATGATTTACACATGTTTCAAAAAGATTGAGAAATAATCTAGAACACAGTTTTGTAATTTAAATCTTCTAATTATGGGGAGAGAGGAGTGAAATCTCTGCTCTTATTTTTGAAGTGGGATAATTCAGACTCCTACATCTAAGTTGCATTTGCTTTTACCCCAGTTAGGTTTAAGGTCCTGGTGTTAAACTCTTAGACATGTGAATTCTGATAGTTGATCAACTCCAGTACTTTGAGAGGTGGCCTTGAGCACACTGTGTGCACATGAAAGAGAGTTTGTGGAAATGTAAAAGGTAAAAGAGGGGAAAGTATGATCAAGTACCCATGGGTGGGGACAGGGTAGAACTTGTGGGATGACCTGGTTTGTGCTACAGATACTGGTCCAGGCAAGCTGTGCTCTGACTCAGTCCTGTGTTTATATGTGAAGATGAGATTATCATTGAGTGGTCTAGCATCCTAGGCTGGTGAAGGGAACAAGCTGCTGCTATAGATTCAGGGTCTAGGGGAGATAATAAGGCAGGAGTCCTTGAATCTATGTCTGAGTTTTGGTGGTAATTCCAGAAGCAAAAGTGCTATGGGTGGGATTTCTGAGGGTGGAGACTTGCCCTGAAAGGTTAGTGGCCTCATAACTGCTACCATGCAGGTGCTTGAGTGGGTGGGAATCATATGGTTACAGGATAGTGAAGGGAGGGGGGCTGCTTTCAGAGCACTTTTTCTCTGTATCATCAGTTCCTACTGATTGCAGGAGATAGGAGATGTTGAATCACAGGACAACCTGCCATGTGTTGGACTGTGTGCAGAGAACAGAGTCGTCTTTTCACAGGAGACCCACATCTCCCTCCAGCCTGTCACTGTGTCCTCTGCTTCACTAATGTAACTCTCCAAAGGCACTTGGTCCAAGTGTCAGAAACCTGGATGCAATAAATGACTCTCCATTATTTAGGTATCTCTCAGGGTATATCATCAGGAATTCCTAAAGTGTGAGCATAAAAGTGTGTTCATCCCAACTTTGTTTTAAAATGAACATACATCAGCTAGGCACAAAGACCCATACCTCAGTACGTTGGTATGCCTAGATGTGAGGATTGCTTGAGGCAAGGAGTTTGAGACTAGCCTGGGTAATGTGCTGAGACTCTGTCTTTATAAAAGAATAAGGAGGAGCAGGAAGAAAAAGGAAAATGAAGAGGATGAAGAGGGAAGAGAGGAAAGAGAGAAGGAGAAAGGAGGGAAAAGAGGGAGAAAGAAGGAGGAGGAAGAGGTGAAGCAGAGAAGGAGAAGAAGAACAGAGAAGAGGAGAGGAGAAGCAGGAGAACAGAGAAGGAGAGCAGAGAACAGGAGAAGAAGTGGGAGAAGAGTGAGAAGAATGAGGAGGGGGAGGAGGAACAAGAAGTGGGGGAGCAGGAGCAGGAAGAGGAGAAGAATAGCGAAGAGGAGGAGAAGAATGAGAAGAAGATGGAGAGGAAGGGGAGGAGAAGGAGTGGAAAGAGGAGGGGATGAGGAGGAGGAGGAAAGAAATGAACAAACGTGCCACAGTGGCTCAATGAAGCACAGTATTTGGACGGGCGCCTCTAATGGAATACTATGTTTACTTGGCGTGTCAACTAATAACAAATAAAACCAACACTGTAGGACAGCAGCCAAAAGAAAATGTATTTAATTGGGGTTTTAGAAATTGCAATTTTGAAGGCACAAATCTAGCAGGCAGCAATATGGTGTCTGTCCAGGCAAAGTTGAATGGGGGTTTTAAAGTTCTTCGTATGTCTACACACAGAAACAAATTTGGCACAGTCCATGACTGACGATGACTGGCTGACAACTTAGAATGTCCCCAGTGATGATTAGCATAATTTGGCACCACTGTCTCCCCAGGAGATTTAGAAACAGGCTTAGTATAATCAGTTTCAGTTAAATACAGCCGCTTCTTCAGGATGCTTAAAGTTTGGCCCAGTTCAAGAGGTGAAGTTCCACCAGGGTGTGCATATTTATTACAGTCTACTTCTGAACTTCCTCTTCTAATATATTGTCTGTCTATCCATACACTTTTGCTGCACTGTTTCAATGACTGAAGATTCATAATTGAGTTACCTCAAGGGCAAGGTGGATATCCTGGGTCCTTGAGTTGGGGATGTTTCTTTTCATATGCCAGCCCTATCAATTCTTAAACCTTAGAAATAGGTACCCATTTTAAAGACACAGAAACTGAGGTGAAGTCAGCGAGGGAAGGTGAGTCCTCAACCATCAAAGCTCTGAATTTCACATAGTTCAGGACTATCAAGCCAGGAATGCCCAGTTGTGAATGAGAAAGCTGACTCAGAGCATGGATAGAGTTAGAAATTGATTACTATGGAGAAGGAAATCTAATCAGGAGATGTCATTCAACTTCGTTCAAACGTCACTAGCTCTCAGTATGAGTGAACACGTCCACAGGGCCAAGTTCGTCCCTGGTGAAAGAAACAATTCTTCCCGCCTCCAGGCAATCATGGTGGGCTGAAGGCGCTGGCATGAATGGGACCAGGCAGTCGTTGAGGGTGGCATTAGACTGTGGGCATCCAGAGTGTGTTCCTCATGGTCTTAGCCTGGGTTCCTCCTTCAACCTCTGAAATCTAGGCCTGGGCCAAGAATGTGACCTCAGGTGGATTTTTTGGGAATATGGATCCAGGGAGGACAGTGAGGGATTGGGAGAATGTAGGGAAAGACAGAAAATTTGAAACAAGTGTGTTATGGAGCTACTCTCAGTGAGGGTAATTGAGGCTTATCCAACTGGATCTATAGGGAATCCTCTAGAAAGGGTACAAGTTTGTGTGTCTTTCTCTCCCCCAGAGACAAGGGAGAACATTTGTCCCCAGGTTCATCTCTGTCATTGTTTGAGGGATGTCATATGAGAGCAGGGCAAGAATCAGGGAATGTGTGAAACAGCCTGGGTGGGCTGTTTGCCTGAGCCATGGCTGGATTCCAAGGTGAGGTGAGAAGATCTGAGACAGGGAGACAAGAGGTTCCAGCTCTCCCTAGCTTGATGCCTGGTTGTGGAACAAAGTGATCCACCCTCTGACCTGTGTGGAAATGAGGCAAAGACCAGGAGACTTTGCTTGGGGTCTCTTCCCCACATTGGTGGTTCCCTGGCTACCCTGATTTTGGGCAACCCTCTATCCCAAGGTCACTTTTTCAGTGACAGAGGCTCCACCCAGTAACTCAGTCACCATGGGGCCTGAGTTTCCAAGGGTGAAGGGCGCCTGTGGTGGTAGGACTCAGGAGGGTCACAAACTTGGAGCTCAAAAACTGTTCCCAGTCCCTGGTGCCCAGAACTCCCTGCCTTTTCTGTCTCCTCCTCCAAGAAGGCTTTCTCCTTTACTCTGGGTTCCATCTTTCTCTGCTCCTCCCTGCCTTTCTCTCTCTTCCTTCCCCTACCTCCTCCCTCACCTCCTTCCTCTTTTGTCTTTCTTTGATCTTGTTTTTCACCCTTTTTTTCTCTATTTCGCTGAGATCTTCTTGAAACTCCTCTTTCTGTCTCTCAGACCTCTCCAATTTCTTGTTCCATCTTCCTTCATTCCTCTTCTTTGCTCTGTCTCTCCTTTTCCCTGCATTTCTCTTTCCGTCTCTGTATCTCTGTCCAAGTCTCTGTATGGCTCCATCTCCATGGCTCATTAATCTCTCACTGTAGGGACCTATGTCTCTGTCTCTTCCATCCTTTCTCCTCTCTACCACTGCTCATAATCAGTCTCTTCCATCAACCTGTCTCTGTATTGCTGATCACTTCAAGGTTGATTTTTTTTTTTTTTACTTTCTTCCTCCCATACATCTGAGGTATTCCTCAATTTTATCAATCTCCACATATCAAACTTCAGGATTCTATCTCTCTTTCTCACGCCTCCCTCTCCTTTTCCCTCTCCTCTCTCTTTCCCACTCTTTTTCCCTCTCTCTAATATATACTCTCTGCTGTGGCTTCTTCTGACCCACCCCACTCCCAGGCCCTTTGTTCCCCTCCAGCTCTATAAAGGGAGCCTCTGTCCTCTCATCCCTGACCTCTGCCCAGCCTATGTTAAATAAAATACAGAAAGATATGAAACTCACAGAATTCAGTGAGACATCACTACTCCCAGCTCAGCTACCCTCAGTGATGACCTGGACTTGGTGATATTGGGGGGCAGCTTGCTTGGTGGGATAATGCTCCTGATACCGCCTGAGAGTCAATGGGGCCTTTTCAGTGACTTCAATCTACTGCAGACCTGTTGTCTATTCCCCATTAAAAGAAATTTGCTATCTCATGGGGACAGACACCCACTTAATTAATCTCAAGACACCTCTGTAACTGGCAGTCACCAGGAATCACTTGAATATGTCTAGAAGGAACGAGAAAAATCACCACTCATGTCTTGATTCAGGATGTTCCCACCACCCCAGGAGACCCTCACAAGTACCTCCCAGTCAATACCACACCAACAGCCAGCCTGCTGTTGCCTCCAGGACATATTTCTGCCTGTGTTTGGACTGTGTATGCAGGAATCACACCATGTGACCTTTGGGTATTGGCTGTTCCTCCAGGAAGCAGACACCGAGACAGACAGAACTATAAAAGTTTATTAGGAGAAACAATAGTAAATACAAACAGGGAGGAGGCAACATTGAGCAGGCAACATACTGAGACCATAAAAGACATCTGGCATCTTTTCAAATTAGATAAGAACTCCACCATGTTTATCACAGATCAGGGTCCTCTTCAAATGTCAAAACAGTAGTACTGTAAGGAAAAAAATGGAGGTTAGTTTTAAGTGATCTTATTTTTTCATTTTTATTTTATATTCCATCATATATATCATGAATATCTTCTTGATGAATACTTCTACATGTGGCTGCATCTGTGTCTGTTATGTCATGAAATATAGTAGTTTTAAGCTCTCAGATATAGTCTCAGAGTTAATTGTGTTCACATTCTAAAAATGATCTTTTCTGTCTTTCTCTGGCAAGATCTGAATTTTAATAATAGAGCCAGGAACTTTGGCTTATCTTTTGAAACAAGGATGGGAAATCTCTGAGTCTAAACTGTCACACCCTAAGATTTAGACATTATTCATGCTGATCCAAAATCTTCATTCATCCAGGGAAGCAATCACCTTTCCTAGAGAATATATACAAAGGATTTTAGTGCAAATAGGAATTTAAGTGAAAGATAATTCCCTCGTCCACACTGTGCCATCTGAGTTCTCCTGCGAAGCAGGGACATACATGGCCTCCATACTCCTTCTCACTCTGTCCTGCCAAGAGGCACCTTCCAAGTCCATCTCAGCAAGTTCAACAAACTCCCATGTGGCACCTCCCCACTTCTTCCTTCTCTTCCACACTCTCCTATTAAAAGAGGGAGATTCTCACTCCCTCTTCTGCACTCTGGACCCTTTACTGGTTTTGCTATTACGGGTGATCACAAGCTCTGTGCCCTGAATAGGTGTGTCTTTCTCCTATAGGGCATATGAAGTCCCTGAAGTCAGAAGCGGATCTCATTCCTACAGAGCCAAGAAGGTGGTCGAGGTTCCATAGGCATCTGCAAAGCTGATTTCTCTTCCCCATATGAAAAACCTCTTTCTTTGCTCTCAAGAGACATCTGCCGCCCAGATCATAACAGAGACCTGATGCAGCCAATTGTGTGTGCTCAGAAATTGACAAAGCTAACCCTGCCCTCGGCCAGCTTTACCCTTGTATTTGCAAAACTTGCAGTGACATCTGTGATATTGTTTCCTATTGACACAATAATAAAAGAGATGAGCACACTTTAAAAGTTGGCTCATACTACTCAGATTACCATACATGGTGAAGGTGGATCTGGACACTGTGGTCCCAGAGAAACCAGGGAGGTGGAGGTGGCCCATGTCTCATGAAGGATGATGGAGGACCATTTTAGTGGTGTGGCATGTAAGGCAATCCTGGGAAAGGAGAAAGAGGGGGCCCTTTTGCAGCCATATTCACTTGCAGAACAGAAGGAGGCAACATTTTGAAAAATGTCAATGAGATGGCCAAAACAACACCAACATAAACTGAGGCCCATGCAACAGGGGACAGTCCCTGATACATTCCCCTCCACCAGGATTCAAAGCAGCGCCTTCAGTGCTAAAACTCTCCCTCTCCCAAGTCACAGAGACAAATGGCTGTCACCACACACCACAGCTTGTGTTTGCAAATGTATGAAGGTTGAAGGCCTGTCCCAGGAACAACAGAGGCATAACACACTAATAAGGAAGCATATTTCTGCTTGGGCATCTGTGTCCACGTCCTACTTCATCCCTCCCTCATCCCCATCACAGAAGCTTCTTCATACATATGAAGGACAAAGAGAAAGAGAAGAATGAGAAGTCCATTGGCCACACATAGCACCTACGTTTCTGAGGCCTTTCTACAGGCCTTTCATGTCCTGCCTCTGATTCTCATAACTTGCAAGGTAAGGGTGACCGTCGTGCTCTAAATCAAAGAGGATTCTAAAGGAAGGAGAAATTCTTCTATGGTCACACAGTGTGCAAGAGGCAGAGCAGAGGTCAATGAAAGCTTTGTCTGCAGTCCCTCAGATCCCTCTATTCGTCCCCCTGAAAAAGGGTCTTCTGCTTCCTAGAAGTGCTATCTGGGGCTCAAGGATCTCTGGGGGAATGCAGATACTTGGAGTCCACAGGGGAACTCCAGAAGTAGAACAAACATGTTTGATTTCAGGTGGAGAAATCCTGTGATGAAGATCAGATGGCTTTCCATCAATAACTGCTTCAGAAGCCTCAAGAGAACCGGCTTCTGTGACCTTCATTTAAGGTTTCTATGGGAACTGGCTGTGCAGGTAATTAGTGACTTTCAATCCCAACTATCTCGCACCCGTGTACATTTTCTATGACAAGTATCTTACCTCTGACAACTCAAAATGTTTTCACTAGGGTACTACTGAGGGGGCTGCTGCATAGCACAGTCACAAATGGAGATGGGGCAGTGATGAATTACACAATTTCCAATGTCAAAAGGCATCCAACATTGCACAAGGCACACAGAATAACATTGGAAGAACAAGTTTTCACATTTTTGATTTCTAAGGATTACAGCAGATATTCTATGGCGGTTAACCTTAAAACATAAAGCAGAAAAGGAATAAATAACAATCACAACAAAAAAAAATGCCTACTTTTTTTGAAACACAAAACAAAATCTAAAAGAAAGGGAGTCAGTCCGGGCCGACTGGTGCATGAGATTTAAGACTCTGGAGCTAAATGTCATCTTCTCATGTTATTTCCAGAACCACCACAGAGAAAACCATTCAGTCTTTGGTCCTAAGTATTTATATGGTCTAGAGATGTCTCCAGGATGAGCAGGTGGGAAGAAAAAAGGTTTTAGGTCTGGGGAAGATTTTGCTTTTTGAAAAGTAAATGTATGGAAATTTTAAAACCAAGTACGCAAACCAGAGACAAGGCCAGAAGAGGGTGCTGTAGGAAAATATCAAAGTCTTCTGAAATTGTTACAATGAAAATGACCACAACGTTCACCTTGTTCCTCTCTGTGTTCTCAGTTGTGATCTTGCTGCTGTTTCTTATGGGAATTGAATGAGGTCCTGAATCTGCTGAAGGTGGGAGAATAGATTGGGCCTCACTCTAACTTGCACATTCTATGCAGAATAAGAAACCAATTGCATCTTTTCCATCTCACCCTCTCTCCCACAATTGGGTCCTACACCAGAGGCACATGGTTGATCAGATGCTTCAGATGACCCCTGAGCCCATGACCCCTATTCTTGACGACGATAACACAGAGCCCTGGTCCTGGTGTGTGTGTGAGTGTGTGAGTGTGAGTGTGAGAGTGTGTGTGTGTGTGTGTGTTTTAACTAACTTTCCAACTGTGGACAGGTCAGGCCCAAACTAGTTGGAAATCAACTCTAATTCAGGGGTTTCCTGATTTAATGTACATATCAGAGGATATCACTTACAAATTAGCAATTAAAACAAGAACAGCTTTGGATGGGAAGAACATCAATAAACCCTTGAATTGAACAACACTGCTTCTTTTCTTCAAGCTATAGGAACATTTTTAAAAAGTCTCTTGATCTATATTTAATCTGCTTATCATATAATACCAGGTTTTACAATATTTATGAAGAAAAAAAGATTTGAAGAGACTAATAGCATAATAATGAGAAAAGGAAAGATAGGTATTAATTGTAAAATTTTAGGCTTACACTTAAAAAGTTGAGGAGTAAAATTACATAGAAGTTTAATTTACTAATGGAGTACTATAACTCGCAAGAAACAAAACAAAAAGAACAAAGGAGACTCCAAAACAGTAAAAAGTGGCTCCTGTTTTAAAACAGGTCTCATGATATAATATTGATTCACAAAGATATAGCAGTAAAAACTCTTCTTTAATTAGAACTTACAGCCGCCAGTCTAAAACAGAGTTGGTGTTACCCTTCTCAAATAAAAGAAAAATAAAGTCTTCAGCACTGACTCAAGGTGGGAAGGGAAGCTGATCCATGTCCCTCTTGGCTGGTCTCTTCAGTTAGGAGTATCCTAGAGGTTGGGATCTTGTGAGAGTGTCTACACACAGTGGCGGGGCTTGAGCATCACCATTCCCAGGAGAATGGCTGAGAACCATCTGGCTGGGGCTCCTGAGGGAAACAGAATGCCATCTTGCCACCCTGTGACATACCGGTCTCTTAGTTAGTGCTTGGGACTATATCTGGGACACATATCAATCAATGCTGGAACAAGAAGCAGAGTGTGTGTTTGTGTAGCAGAAGTTAAACTGTTGCCTTCGCAGGGAGCTCCTACCTCTGCATGGAAGGTTCTGTGTGTCCTGCTTCTTGGTTCTGGTTTCTGCATCTTCTGTGTCTCTTGGCAGCACCTGTTGTTGCATTCTTTCCAGACTTGAAGTGAAAGAATGAACTTGAATAAGATGTAGAACATCAAGTTTTTGGTTTTTTTTAACCAGACACTCAACACTTCATCTTAAAACACCAGAGACATCCTTAAAAATGTCCCCCACAGTCTCGTACCTGTGTTTCAGGTACAGTGGCCTCCCTGTTCTGCTTGGCCAACTCCCTTTCTAAAGCACAAACCTTGAACTATAGGAGAAAAAACACTTTTAAGTTTAGATGTGAAGATATTGTGCAAAAGCAAGAAAAGAAAAAATCCTTACCCAATTGTCATGAGCCTTTTTTTCATAAATGGCAATCTGAAAAAGCCAGCACATCAGAAACCGTAAGTTAGACGTTCTGGGACCATTAAATCATCGACATCAGGTGCTGAAGGTTTCTGCTTCTGTCGGGCAGATCCTCCTTACCTGGTGTCTGAAGTTGTGCTCTTCTTTCTGCTGCTTCTCCTGCATCTCTCGGATTCTTTCCCTATGGGTTGGAAGTGTTTTCATCAGATAAACACAATATTGAGTGCGATTTTAAACAATCTGCCTTGTTCCCGTTATCCTCACAACTATACCCTTACACGGTTTATGCAAGGATAAAAAACATATTCCATATGGTTGTAAAGGTACTGTGGGACCCAAACTGTTGCTATATTGTTTCCTTGTCTGTTGTTAATGCCTGCGGGGTTCTAAGTTGACATAATTTCCTGCCCCTTCTCAGTATTCCCCAACTGATCCTCCATTGAGTTCATAAAGCTCTAGTCTCCTTCTCATATCACAGGGCAGGGGAAACTGGGCTTATAAAGTGGCACAAATCGTTTTACAGATGTGAATCCTCCGACACCAAAATGCTTTCCTAGAGATACTGGCTATTTACACCATTCCTAAAAAGGTTTATGTGAACCAAGGTTTCACACAGCCTGGCCAACATTGGTTATCTGGAAACGTTCTAATTACTTAACCGTTTTTGGTCACTGGTAAAACTGAAGGAAATTTTGCTTGGGTACATCCTGTATCTATGTCTTCTGGGCATTTGTTTATTTATTTGTGTTAAGTACAAATAGCACACAGCTTAAAAACAACAGAATCCAACAGGGGGTTCCTGAGAGGCTTATGTTCTGTCCTTGAACTCACCTGTAGGTCAAGATTTCTTTTTTATTCAATGTCAGATTTTCTTTTGCCACTGGCAGCTGTCTCTCTCATTCTGCCTGTTTGTTCATTTTTAGCTTTCTGAAATGACATAGAAGTGCACATTATCCAGTACCCTGCAGGAATTCTGCCTTTCTTATCACCAGTGTCTGAATGCTATGAATTATTGGCCCCAGCCTATTTTCCCATATATGGGCAGTCTGACAATTACATCAGTGGTAGAAGTGAAGTATCCTACAGAGGGATCAAACAAGTCCAACTCTGGTCTGCCGGCATGTGCTTTGAAATTCTGAGCTCTCTTCATGGCTCTACACATGAATTAGTATTTGTTAATTAGTTAATTAATAAAGGAATACACAAAGCACCTAGGAGATGCACTGTGTTCTGGGATCAGATTTGCCCTTCAGAGGGTGAAGGTTTATGTATTTCCTTGTGGAACCCTATCATGACCAGTTCATGAGGAATAAATCTATCAGGATAGAGCAGGGTATCATCGTCTCTGATTCCTCCCATGTAGACACCTGATCCTCAAAGAAAGAGTGGTGTCAAGACCCAGACAATCTGCCTCAGAAGGAAAGATACTTCTAGGAAATAGTGTTAACCCTGCTGGTCACTCCTGGACATTTCTTTGATTTGGAAATGGAACACTTGTCATATACTTTAAAGATCCTGGTTGAGGGAAAAATTAAATCTTAGTGCTGGTCACAACTACTGAGGAAAAGAGCTATGAAGGTTCCATACTCTGGGGGTTATCACTCAGAATCAGATTACAGCTGGAAAACCATCAGTCTTGGTTTTCATCTACTTTTAGAGGTTTTCATCTACTACTCACAGACAGTGGAGGCAGAAAAGGGTGAAGACCTAAAAAGGGTGAATACCTAAAAGGTCAATTCGCTGTGTTGTCCCCAAAGCACTTTATTCAATATTCAGATTCATAAGATCTCACATGATATCTGATTTAATATGGATGACATGGAAAACTGAAAAAACTCAAGGAAGCAGGAATAAAAACACTTAACAGGGAAAGTCCTTGACCACAAAGGCAATCCATCAACAAATGATTTCTGGAGTGGCCTAATGCAGTGGGTGTGTTGTAGGGGGTGAGATTACAAAGGGCAGCAGGCACCCTCCCATCCTAAAGTTGCTCAATATTCAAGACAAAAAACTAGACAGTATGGACACAACTATCCCTGTCATGCACATAAGAAAAAGTAACCCAAAACCTGAGTCTTGTGAGAAGCTAAGAAAAGGTTCTGCTTTTGTGTGGTGAGTGTATCAGAAGACTCTGATGTCCCAGAGAACTATCAAAAACAAAGAATATAAAATGCATGATTGAATGCATCCAATTGCTAGCTTCCTGTAAAGAAGCATGAGGCCAAGTTGGAGAAGATGAAAACTGAGGACTAAGTTCAGCTGGAGTTGAAGCCACTGTCCACTAGTTTAATCACTAAATTCCAAAAGAGACTACAGAGATGCAAACGAGCTGAGAGGATTTTACACAGATTTAGGGGCTTTGAATAAAATACATGCAGTTCATGGTCTGTTAAAGAAGTTTCCCCTAATGTAGTCCACTGGTTTTGGTTTGGACCCAGAAGTTACACACTAGGAGAAAAAATGGATAAATAAATGCACTGGCTTCTCTAGGGACTAACCCTGCAGTGAGTTATGTCAATTGCTGACTGTATTAAGTGCATGATCAGAGTAAACTCTCATCTTTCTGCAGCAAGAGAGCAGAGTACAAGGTCTCAATTTTTCTTTAAATATTTTTCCTTGTGACTTGCATTTAATGAAAATATGGCAGGACTACCATATGATAGGTCAAAACCTAAAGGACTGTGAAAGTGAACCCAGAGGTCATCCAGATTTTGAAGTTAACAATACAGGTACCAGTACTTCTTCTTTCCCCAAGTAAAAGTCAATGAAGATATATGAAGGGAAGGAAAAACTTGAAGATTACAGATATAAAGGCAGGGAGGGAAAGCTCAATTTTTTACAGCATGAATGAACCACAAATATTGCAGAAACGACTCTAAAGGAAATCCCAAGCGTCTTCATTAGTTGATGCATGTTTTACTCAGAAGTATTTGAATCACTGTACAATGAACATCATACTTACTCGTCGTAGATTTCATAAAGACTGTCTATTCTACTTTTCAGCATTTTGAATTCATCACCAGTTTCAGCTTTCAGAAATCTCAATATATCATCATCTTTGTCTTCTGGGCTTTGTTTATACTCTGGAATGGATAAAAAAGTTACTTCCTGTGTGTTCAACTACACATGAAACTTTGGTTATGGTAAGGAAAGGAGAAGGAGAGAATACTGAAGACGGAAGTCCTTCTTTCCCTTTCCAGGGCAAAGTTGGTTTCATGCTAGGAGGACTTCCTCACCACACCACAAAGAGCATACTTTCCAGGATGCAGGCTTTAGACCTCAAGCTTTTCAGCTTCAAATCTTCAGATGTTTCATTTCCATCTCCTGACTTTAAGAAAGATTGGAGAAGAGATGTTTAAAAAAATGATTACACATCACTGTGAATACACTGAAACCTTAATGAACTGTACATTTAAACATGATAGAGATTGTTATCATCTTATGGCTATTTTACCACAGGTAAAATTTTATTTTTAAAGTTTGAAAACCAAGTAATTATGTTCAGTTCTCTAAATTTTAAAACACCTGGAAGTTCCTTTTCATTAGTTATTTCTTCTAGATCTTCAGTGAATCATCATCCTTGGATCCATTCTCTTCTTCAGATTCACTTTTCCTTCCCTCACTACAGGTTTGCTAAGGCAAATTTGAACCTAACATAAAAACTTTACAACACTGACTTAATTCCCAAGAATAAATGTCCATTTAGATATCATATGATTTACTCTTCTAAGGCATGAATGAACTCTTCCTCATCAAAGCTAATACATACAATGCAATTCCTGCAGTGAATGGAGGTGGTTTACCTGTGAAAATCCTAAAGTGTTTACTGGAAAAAGAATGTTCAAGTTCTTTGTAGAATTTTCTTTCTCCAGTGACTCACTATGATAGAAACAATTCCGAAGAAGCACCAGGTGAGACTGTAAAAAGATTAAACAACATGTACACATATCCCACGGCACCTGCTATAGCTCATGGAACAGTCGATATTCCTAGATAGGGTTAGGATAAATGTAAAGCACACAAAGAGATGAAAAATAAACACACCACGAGGCATGCATACTCAGTGGAATCCAAATATTCAACTATTTGGGAGATAGCAGAATAGATGACTAGATGACAAGGAGAAAGTAGAGAATGTGCAAAGTTGTTGAAGTTATATTGCTTCACAGAACTTTCTTAATGGAATATTTTAAACGTTTAGTGGGAAAAAACCCCAGAAAATTCCCCCAATTCAAATGGAAATTCTATGTTCAGCATGCAGAGTGGGGGTGGGACTGATTGATGACTAGATATTATCTTCAGGTTTCATGTATTTTCTTTTTTTAAAGTAAGCAGAAGGCCAGTGCTGAAGGTTGTGATAATCTCACAGGCTGTAGACAGAAAATCTACTCCCCATTCCCTCGAATATAAAGAGGCATTCTGATATTAGTACTGTAATTCCAGATCACCCAGACACCTACACTTTTATTGTAATGAAAACAAGATCAAATGTACAGCCTAATTTAGCCAATGGATGTAAAAACTCAAAAGCCAAATTATCACAAAACTTACCAGAACTTACTAAATTCTGATTTTATATATACCTGCATCTCTCAGATTGAAACTTGGCACATGTACTTTGATTGATGTTCTTCACAATTTAATTAACATTCTCAAATGTTTCGATGTTATTCTTTAATAAAAGTATTGAAGTGTTAAGAGTTATTCATTATTTTGAATTTTGTTTTTAGACTATAATCTAGGCAAAACAATGACTTTTACCTTATCTTACAGGCTTCATCACTGAGAATTTTATTTCTTCTTTTAATTCTTGAAAACACCTTTTTGATTTATTGATGTACATAAGTATGTAGTTTAGGAATTCGAATTCAAATATTTCGACACTACAACAATCTATCATAATGGGAATGACATCTTACACAGGTAAAGAAAGCTTGTATGTTACATATATGATGCTGGCTTTGAAAGTGGACAGTTTCTACAACCTATGGAATAAGACACTAGGACAAAGAAGAGGTAGCAAGATAAGTGAACTAAGGCAAACAGCAGAAATTTAAAATGAAAATATGAAAAAAGATAAATTGAAAGAACATCGATACCTTCTGTTCCCAAACAGATATTTTTTCTAATAGTTCTGTTTTTTTCTTTATGACATTATGGATGTCCTTAGAAACTTGCTGTAGGTGAACTAAAAAAAGATAAAAACAATCTCTAAGGTTCGGGAAACACAATGAAATTGAATTCTCTCAATGTATTTGCAACGAGCACACATTATCTGGCACTATAAAAATAAAGTAACATTTTAATTTTATTTTTGTGCCACAGATAGCAAGTTTTAGTTAGTTACTTTTTACAAGTATGAAAATATATAGGTCAATAAGAATCCTGTTTTAAAAGATTTTCCTTTAAATTTTTTTGAATATCAGGTAATACTTGGTCCTTCCCTAGTTGCTCTCCATCCAAAGACACTACTCTTCTTACCAAATGTCAAAACTTCAAATAGTTTTATCATCTTTGGTGAAAAGACAGATGATAGAAAAAGCAACCACACTATATCTACAGCATGCCTGTCCTTCAACTATCAAGACAAACAAGCAGTTGCCTTTTTAAAAGTCCTTCATTATGGCACATTTGACACCTTCTAGGCAATCGTTTCAATTTCATGGAAGGTATGTTCAGAGTGTGGATTGATTGGCTGCACCAAGCCCTCCAATGACTTCCTGCTGCCCAGCAGGCTGTCCTTCCAGAGAGACAGTGTAGGGGTTCCTGAGCCATGCTTCATGAAATCATAGTGCAATGGGTGCAACCAGGGAGTTACCACATACTCTCTCAAGGATTTAGATAAAATGCATTCCCCTAAGACTAGACTTTTAATCTCCAAGATGAAAATGTTACCTCCCACCTAAGGTGAACAACATGCAAGCAGCTTCCTCTCCAGGTAAGTCTCACTTGCGAAGCACCTAGAGCAAAGCCCACTATACTAGAACTCTCTGACACTTAATTCTCTTATCTGGCCCCAATCTTATCTTCTCCTTGTCCATCGTAAGAGCTCTGCAGATTAAGATTCTAAACACCAGGTATGCTGTATGTCAGTTCATACCAACATACTCCCTCCACATTTTACACTCATGTTATCACCAGTTTCCTAACCATTTCTGTGCAAGGATAAACCGGAATCCTAGTCTCTCTACTTCTGTACTCTTTTACTTCTGTTAACATCTCAATAAGTGATAACATGCTCTACACTGTATTTTAGGTTTCAACACAGGAAGAATAAATTTTTTAAGAAATGAGAAACAACCAGACATCAGAATTCACTGTATTTACTCATAGTTGAAGTAGAACCCACAGTGGTGAGAAAATACTGCAAATAAAGAAGCTGCCTAAATCTTACCTTGATATCCTGCAGACTTTATCTAGGAAAGGAAGAAGCAAACTTAAATTTCATGTCAAAGCATATTAAGAAATACTTACACTTCCTGATAAAATAATAAAATTCACAATCCAATGAAATTACAATAATCTTTTAGTCCCATATCCTTAATTCATAATGCGTGGCTTAGTCAACTATGCCCCCAAATATGGCACTTTGGCATGCTGAGTACTTTGAAAGATAGGTCATTTCAAGCCTCAGAAATAAGCCTCAGAACCAAGGTCTCTTCCTGATCTTCCCCCACTTTCTCTCTCTGTTCTTTTTTTTCTGGAGTCCCATGAAGGAGCTTTCTCTCATGTTTCCTGGTCTGATTAAAGAAAGATCCTCCAGAAGAAATTCAATTGTCTTAAAATACCCTCTCCAGTATTCTCATCAAATATCCAGGAAAGGGTAGCCACTGGAGTAGAGAAAACATTAAAAGTCATCTCCATGCCAAGACAGACTTATCGTTCATTCTTATGAGGACAGCATCAAAAGAGTACCTGGGAGACACTATCTGTATAAAAGACAAGCTGAGTTCACAGTGTAGTTCTGCCCCTCACCTTCCTGCAACTGTTGCTACATCCAGATCACAGAGGAACCTTACCGCAGGTCAACTGTTTTCTATGGGCTAATTCGTGCCCCTCAAAATCACTGACTGTCCTCCTATATTGCCTATATCTCCATCTCCATCTCCCCTAGGAGGAGGGTGCTATTTGTTTATTTTTTTATTTTAATTTTTTCCACTTATGAAAAACTTTATTAAAGAAAAAAGTAATGGTGGTGAATCTCTACAAGGTCAATTTTCTGGAATTCTTCCCTTGAAAATGTGACATTTGATTTCCAAACATGCCAAAAGTGTGCATGGTTCCCAAACTGTACTAGATAGGTGAGAAGCTGAAAATCTGAAGCTCATCTTCCAACTTTTCCAGTCTGTGTTCTGTCTTTGGATCAGCAATAATTGCCTGAACAGCCACTATGGATTCGTTAATTTTTGTATGTAGCTCTCCAAGCTCTTGTATGTGCAGCAATCGCAGAATCTGAGCAGCTTCATTAAGAACTGTGTCTCCTGTGTCAAAACCAAGAATATGTTTGTCTAAAGCAGCAGGAATACCCTCTTTTGTTTGATTTGCTTTAGCAACTTCATCCTGTGTCAAGTACTCCTGAACCAAAACACAAATTGCCTTAAGCATTACCAGGTAATCATCATGATACTGGATCTGAAGAAGGTTAGCTAAAGCCACCACATCAGCCTTAAAATCTTGTAGTGTCTGGTTTTCTGGTCTTCAAGCCAAACAATAAAGTTTTGAAATTCTGTTTCATCTCTGCAGTTGAAGCTGGTCGGGTTGTGGTAGTCGAGAGCCGTGAGCTTGTGTCAGAACATGGTCCCCGCAGCTGGGTACGGTCCACCTGGCCTTGGCTGGGAGCAGAGAACTAAGGACTAGCGAGCAGCGCGAGCACCAGCAACTCAGCAAGAGCAGGAAGGTGCTATTTAAACATCAAACATTGGGTACTTCTTGAGGTCCCATATTTTGTATGGCATTTGTGTTTTGGGATATCAAAAAGTTTGTATGCATATTTTCCCCTGAAAAGCTGTCTATTGTCAGCTTATTTCAGTAGTGAACTCTCACATTGAAGAGGGGAAGCATTCTTTCCACCCATACAACAGAATTAAAAATACAAAAAGTCGGAAAGAATTTCCTATTTTAGGGGTAATACTTTATAAACTATTTTCCATAAGAACACAAATAGAAATAACTTGTTTTTATCAAAGGTATGTCTGCTTTCTGTAAAATAATCACTAATCTATATAAAATTTTCAATGGAAATGGCAGATATTTTAAAAATTATGTTAATAAAACATTTATCTACTTTCGTGTGTAAATTCAAATATTCATAATAAGCCTAGAACTAAAGGTTGTTTTAAAAGCTTCCTAAGAACCCAACAAAGGCAAAATCTGTGCACTAACATATACCTCAATATCTCACCAGAAAGCTCCTTAAAATCTTATACAGAGTTGGATGTTTGCAGAATTAAAAAGCAGTTTGAACAAATCAGGTCTTATGTTTTATCCAGATCACAAAACAAAGGTCGTGAAGTCAGAGAGGGAGTAGGAGGTGACTAGAGAAAATTCACAAGCAACAACACAAATGACAGCTGACATTTAAAGAAAAAACAAAAAGTGCTTCCTAAACACAAATACATCACAGAAATAGAATCCAGGCAGAATCTTATTTGCACACCATGAAAAGACATTTTCTTGATCACTAAAACATAGTTACATCACTGAATGGGGCAATTGGTGATCATATGCTGAGGCCAGTCCCCAAAACTTGCCAAGATAGTGCAATAGCATGGTAGCATCAAGGAGCCACTTATAAACCTATTATCATTGATAATGCATTCAGGATAGTTAACAGGTAATCATAGATATTCACTTTTCATCATACCAAGTTCAAGATACAATGAGTTTCCCTGCCCCATTCACCTCCATCTCTAAAGCAGGAGAAAGTGGAAAAAGCAATGAGTTCATCAGTTACTTATTCTTTAGATTTTGTTCTTAAAAGAAATATTTATAACTCTTGTTGAATAAGAAGAGTCTTCAAAAAGTTCATGGAAAATGTTTTTTATGGAAAATGATGCATGAATTTCACATTTTTGGCACCAAAATTAATTCATACTAACTTGTTATAACGTGTCTGAACTAATTTAAGGGAATAAAAAACGACATCAGATGGAAACCACCCCCTCATCAGATCAACATGAATTCTACTAATTTGAAGCAAGATCACCAAATTTATGGCAAAGTTGGGTAGAAGAATAACAAAACATTGACACCACATCACAGATCCAAGAAGTTTAGAGCAAAATAAAAAATCCTACATGGAGACACACAAAATATCCAATCTACAAAATTCAAAGACAAAGACAAAAATCATGGAAGAAGCCACAGAGAAAATGAAAAATTCACCTTTAGAGTAAGAAAGGTATGGATGACATCAGACTTCTCACCAGAAGTCATACAATCAAAACATGAAATAAAATAGAGTGCTAAAACAAATACTATCAACCTTGAACCCTGTATTCAAAGAGCTATGCTTCAAAAGTGAAGGAGAAATGAGACTCTCTCACACAAACATGAATTGAGGGAATGTGTCCCTAGGAGAATTGCCTAGAGAGAAGACAAATAATATCAGTCAGTAACTTTGACAAACAAAATGTAAGAAAGAGCATTTGATAAGAAAAATTATGAAGATAAGGATTTTCTTATACTTCCTTGATCCGATAGATAACAGCATGGTCCCAATAATAATAGCAATAAAAGGGGGAAAGAATAATAGAAAAATACATTTTCAGGAGTACTGAAAAAAATCTGCTGAAAGGTTTTCACATTTCCCTGGAAGAGGTGTAGTGTTATTGGAAAGAGGCATTGGGTTACTTTAAAATGTCTATTTCAAACTCAAGGGCAACATCTGATAAAATAAAAAAGTAAAGAAATGTAATGTGTATAAATGACAAGTGAAGAGACAAGAATATATGATATTCTACTAAATTATCAATAACACTAGAAAAGATAAAGCAAGACTAGAAGACAAAAGAAAAAAACAAGGACAACAAATGAAAAACTAAAACATACAGGAGATATTCATCCAAACATATCAATAATCACTTTTAAAACAATTGGTCTAAAAACACCAATATAAAAACAGTGACTTTGAAGGTGCATAATAACACAAAACACAATATTATGCCTACAAAAAAATCCACTTTTAGCAGAAAGACACAGATACATTAACAGTAAAAAAAAAGAGAGAGAGAGAGAAAAAAAAACATACATTGCTATCACTATTTTTAAAAGCTGGAACAGCTATTTTAGTTTCATACAAAACACATTACAGAGAAAGGAAAAGTACCTGGAATCAAAAGAAGTACTAAATTAATAGTGATGTGGTTGATTATCCAAGAAGACATGACAATCCCTAGCAAGTGAGAACCTAACAACACAACTTCAAAACACATGAGGCAAAAAGTGATAGAACCACAGGGTGAAACAGATGAATCCAAATTATAGCTGGAAACTTCAAAACCCCTCTTCAGTCACTCACAAATTCAGTGGTTAGAAAATCAATAAGGATATAGCTGACCTGGACTGGTCAATCAATTGAAACGATTTCCATCTATAAACTTCAACCTGCAATAGAAGATTAATCATTCTTATCCATCTCACATCTAGTATTCAGCAAGACAGAACTCATCCCAGGCTACAAAACACACCTTAATAAATAGTAAAGAAAATATGTCACAAGAAGCTTGCTTCTTCACAAAATCTGAAACCAAATAACACAAAGATAACTGGAAAACTACAAAACATTTGAAGGTCACACAACATACTACTAAAGAACACATGTCCAAAAAGTGGTCTCAAAAGAAGTTAAAAAATATTTGTAACAAAATGACAGTAAAATAGAAAATACAGAAAATAATGATATACAGTGAGGGAAGTGAGACAAAAGAAATTTGCAACACAAATTTTCAAAAGGTTCAGTGATTGTAAATGTTTCTTCTTATTTATGACTGTATCTGTATGATATGTTCATATACTCACATCAAGGGTCCAGAAGAAAATAGCTAAAGCAGTCATTTCCAAGAAGGCGTAAGAGTGACAGACTTCCAAGGAATTCCCAAAAAGTCAGGCTCAGGAACAAAACAGTTATGCCCCACATGGACTCACTGGAATAATATTTGAAATAATGAGAAGTCTTAACAACATTAGCAATATATCAGTCATCAAGAATCATATTTAGAAATCCTAAACCAGTTGCAAGATGTAACCATACCCCTCAGATATCTCCCTAGGGGATTCCACTGCTCAAAAACGATTGAAAGTTCCCAGTCTCGAAAAAGTATTTGCCAACACCAGGTCAGACAAGGGCTTAACATCTTTGATCTACAAGGAACTCAAACATGCTGAAAAGAAAAAAACAACCCCATTATAAAATGGGCAAAAGATATGAACAGACACTTCACAAAGGAAGACATCCGAGCAGCCAACAGACATATGAAGAAATGTTCAACCTCACTAATCATCAGGGAGATGCAAATCAAAACCACACTGAGATACCACCTAACCCCAGTCAGAATGGCAATTATCAACAACTCAAAAAATAACAGCTGCTGGAGAGGGTGTGGTGAAAGGGAACACTTCTACACTGTTGGTGGGAGTGTAAACTAGTGCAGCCTCTGTGGAAAGCAGTGTGGTGATTCCTAAAAGCTTTAAATATCAACCTCCCATACGACCCCGCAATCTCCCTACTGAGAATATATCCGGAAGATCTCAAATCATTCTATAAAAAAGATAACTGCACACGTATGTTTATCGCAGTGTTGTTCATAATAGCAAGAACCTGGAAGCAACCATGCTGCCCATCAAAAGAGGACTGGATTAAAAAAATGTGGTACATATACACGATGGAATACTACGCAGCCATAAAAAAGAACAAAATCATGAATTTCGCAGCAACCTGGATGGAACTAGAGTCTATAATACTGAGTGACCTCTCACAGAAACAAAGATCCGAATATCACATGTTCTCACTCATATAATGAACCTTAAACATCCAATGCAATACTATACGAAAATGACTGACCGTACTGGGAAACTATGGTGGGGGGAGGGAGATGGGATTAACAGTAGCAAATATCTGTCTGGGAACGGGGAAACACCCCATATCAACAGGGTGCCTGAATGAAACGCAATTATATACCTAACCCTTAACTGTACCCCACAACTTTACAATAATAAAAAAAAGAAGATGGCCTCAGTGTTAATCCCACTACACCTACAAATGAACTCCATTTTCCAGCTCTTTTGTTAATAACCTCTTCCTTCAGACAACTGTCTACTCACTTTCCTCTGAGGATAATTTGTACTCGAACAGTACCACTGACTCTAGCTAAAATTTCTCCCTTTGGGACCTAGCATCCCTTTCATTTCACTTTTTTGAGAAATGAGATAAAAGCTTATCTCCAAGGAACAGAAAATTCCAAGTTCCAATTTCCTGTGGATAGCAAAATCTTGTCTCCAAATGTGAAATATGTTTTTGTCTTTTTACAGTGTTTTATCTTCCTGTTTTTCTTGCCCTCACAAAATCTTAGATATTAACTTATTTTACTTTTTAACTTATTTTACTCTTTCCTATAAGAATCCCCCGTATTGTGCTGACTTTTATCAGGGCCTGAAGAGTTCTAGAATTTGCTGTGAAACTGTCACTTGCTGTTTTTTAGTGAAGATTGAAGGACAGTAGTTTTTCCTGCTGATTGCAAATCTCTCTACTCTATGCTACTAACTCCTTAACAGTGATTTCAGAGTTACTCTGTGTTTCGTTCCCCTAATTATAAGGACCATACCCATGCCTTAGGCTAAACCTTGACTCTCAGAATGGTTTATTTCCTATTCATCTCAGGTATAAAATGGAAAGAGGTGACATCTGTCGCCATTTGTGGAAGTGTTTGGCAAATGCAAAATAATTTGCTTAGTTTTAACCTTTATTGTTTATATTTTATGCCAACTGTCTGGACTGGCATTTAAAAACAATCTCAGTAGGTTTCTAGCATCTGCCTATTAAAACTCCCATTTCTTAAGTCCTGGAGTAAAATGTTCTTTAATTTTATGAAAAATTTATTCTCTTCAGTGATTTAAAACATGTTTGAAGGAAAATATAGCCCTGCCCTTTTAAGGCTCAAAAGTCATTTGTATCAGCAGAAAATAAGGTTGTAAAAATCCTGTACGACGAAAGTCATAGTTAAAAATTGATCTCAAATAATTCCATGAAAAATAAATTCTACCCTGCAAAGTAGTTCAAAGGAGGAAATGATGTAGGTTTGTAATTTTCTACAAACCTTTTCTAAGTTGGAGTGAGAACTGATATAGCTACTGGAAAAAAAATCAGAGATGGATAATACTACTAGAAACTGTCCTTTTCGTCACAGCAACCTACGAAAGAAAAACTGGGGCCCCAAGTAAGATATCTCAGGTAAAATCAAAATATATTTTGATATTTGATATTATATTTGGCTACAGAGAAGAGTAGTACTCAGCCTCAGACACATGAAAGGGAGTGGTTCACTTGGGGGGACACTTCTGGAGATGTGTCTGGACCATTGAGCATGTGGGACAAAGACAGGAGACAAAGCTGGGAACACGGGCAGGGAGCAAATGATGAGTGTCTTGAATGCTGTGCTAAGGATTTTGAGCTTTATTATTTTTTTTTGAGTTAGGGTCTCATTCTCACTGTATTATCCAGGCTAGAGTACAGTGTCATGGTCATGACTCACTGCAGATTCAACCTCCTAGGCTCAGGCAATCCTTCTGTCTCAGCCTCCCAAGTAGCTGGGATTACAGGGGCACGCCACCAGGCCCGGCTCATTTTTGGATTGTTTGTAGAGATGATGCCTTGTTATGTTGCCTAGGCTGGTCTCAAACCCCTGGGCTCAAGCTATCTTTCCTCCTTGGCCTCCTAAATTGTTGGGATCACAGGCATGAGCCTCTATGCCTGGCCAGCTTCATTCTTAACATAGAAATCTGTGAAAGATTTTTAACCCCTGCGATGAAGCAAAGAGATAATGGGATTTTTCCTTAAAGTTATTTTGGTGGCAATAGTGAGGATGGATTAAAGAAAAACAACAGAATGGTTTTGAAAAAACAACTGATTTGGAAGATATTGAAAAAGTTGCAAGCCGGGCTCGGTGTCTCAGCCTGTAATCCCGCGCTTTGAGAGGCTGAGGTGAGTGGATTGCCTGAGCCCGCGGGTTCGAGACCAGCCTGGGCAACTTGGCGAGACCTCATCTCTACAATAAATCAAAACCTAGCCGGGCGTGGTAGCACGCACCTGTAGTTCCAGCTACTTGGAAGGCTGAGGCGGAAGAATCACCAGAGCCCAGCAGGTCGAGGCCGTGATGGCAGGGAGCAGCCACTGTACTCCAGTCTGGGCGACACAGTGAGACTCCAACTCAAAAAAACAACAAAAAAAGAAAAAGTTGCAATGAGGATAAACAGAATTGGGGCTGGAACACAGAGCATCAAGAACAGGCAAGAAATCAAGAACTATTTTACCAAGGTAAAGGCAACCAAGTTCAGAAAGACACTGTTGTATGAGTTCCCTCCATCATTCAATTGTTCATTCATCCACTTATTTGCTCTTCTGTTTATTTATTTCACAAATAGTTGAGACTATTGTGTGGCAGGTATGCAGTGAGCAAAGCAAGTGCTCAGTTCTCCTTTGGTTCATAGCCTAGAGGGAGAAAATTATAGGAAGCAAAAATAGATACATTCCAGGGTCAATAATTAATGGGTACAGTATACAGTTAGACAGAAGTAACACCTAGTGTTTGATAGATCAGTCGGGTGACTATAGCTAACATGATTATTCTGCTGCGCATTTCAAAATTCTTAGAAGAGAATAATTCGCGTGTCCCTCACATAAAGAAAAGATAGATATTTAAAGGGATAGATATCCCAATTACTCTGATTTGAGATTTACCCAGTGTATGAATGTATCAAATGATCACATGTACTTTGAAAATAAGTGCATCTGTTATATACCAGTAAAAATAATCATAAGTAAATGAAGCTTTAAAAATGGGGGTCAGGGAAACTGTTTTTTAAATGAGAGAGCCAGAAAGTTCTAACAAGGAGAAATTTGAACAGGCGCCTGAAAGAAGTGAAAGAATAAGCTCTATAGTATAATGAGGATAAAGGTTTTTCTGGCTACAGTCAATAGTATAATTGCAGTCCCTGAAGCAGTGCATGCTGGGAGTATTGTAAGAGGAAGAGATATTGTTGTAAAGGGAAGAGACGTTGAAGGGTACTGCATTTTCAGAAGTTGTCCTTTGCTTCCAGTGTCCCCTTTTTGGGGGATGAAATGATGAAAGCTTCCTTGCTCACGTTTGTCTCGGAGTCTGGAATGTCCTACTGGCTTCCTATAACCTGCTGGAGTTCTAAAAGCATGAGGTGCTTGACCCATGGACACAGTAGGCATGGAAGGGTTTTGAGGCTTCATTTTTGTTTTTAGGGCTATTTTCTGCTTTCCTTCCTTTTTAGAAATTTTCCCACAGAGGCTATTTATTACACAGCGGCAGTCAGCATTCACCAAGCAGAATTGCTTTTCATAATAAACCTATTCATCTTCTGGCATGTCAGAAATTCCTCAAATTGATACTTATAATAAATATGATTAATAACACATTGTATTTCCGTTGTTGCTGTAAAATAATTGGGAACAAATACCGAATTGTGATGTTGACAGCGTCGGGTTGGTTGGTGCCAAAGAGCGGGAGCAGCCAACTGTATTTCATTAACGGCCACATTGCCACAATGCTATTAAGTTTTTCATAATCCCTTTTACTCAAGGTTGATCATTCATTCTGTTAGACAAATTCTTGCAACACTCACACTGGAAGTAAATCTGCCAGCGACAATCTCGGCAAGATGGGTTCTCACAGGGACATTGGGTCCCCTGCTGATGAGATACACTAGGCAGGTATTAAAGCATTGAACTTGAGGATTAAGGACTAATTAAGGGACATAAGAAAGGCACTAATTAAGGGACGTAGATGTATAAATGGTGAGCCTGAATTTGAGGTGTCAGGAAAGGGAGAAAAAGCTTGAATTTGAAAGGAAGGGAAGAAGCTTCATGATCCCTCAGGCTTTTCCAACGCCATCAGCTCCTTCCTTTCTCCTTTCTCCTGCTTCTACCATGCAGTTGCTGGTTGTCCTCCAAACATATTAAAAGATCCCCTAGGCTGGGCTCGGTGGCTCAGCCTGTAATCCCAGCACTTTGGGAGGCTGAGGCCAGAGAATTGCCTGAGCCCGTGAGTTCGAGACCCACCCAGGCAACTTGGCGAGACCTTGTCTCTACAATAAATCAAAAACCAACCGGGTGTGGTAGCACGCGCCTATAGTTCCAGCTACTTGGAAGGGTGAGGCAGAATGATCACCAGAGCCCAGCAGGTCGAGGCTGCGGTGGCTGGGGGCGTGATACTGCACTACAGTCTGGGCAACAGAGTGAGACCCCAAGTCAAAAAAAAGATACTGATTTTTGCATTTGTATTTCTGTATGTGCCCTCTCTGCCCCCTTAAAAGTCGATCCACTCTTATTCATTCCTCCAGCTCTGCTTCAAGCTACATTTTCTCCTTGGAGTCATCCCAAAACACGTGCACAATCCTTCCACAGGGCTACCATGATACTATATTCATTTGTCCATCACTGCGCATTTTTACACTGAATGACAAGGACTTGGTTTCCTGTGTGTCTTTCACTATGCAACGAGTTCTCCTTGAAGGTAGAACTTAAACTAGCATAAAGTGGAAAATTTCCTGGTTCAGATAAAATGTTCAGTAAATAATGGTTGAACTGATCTAGACTGCAGGGGACTTAGAAACAGTCAGAGAGCCAAGTTGCTGGTCACTCCAGGGACATGCACAGAGCACCCTTTCTTCACAAAGTGCCAAAGGTCTGCCAAGGGTCCTCAGTGCTTTAAAACATTGCTCATGCATGTACCCAAGTACGTGCATATGTGAATGCAGAGGAACAGTACAGTTTCCTAGAATTTCCTAGAATTCTTGGCTTGGGATGAACTTTTTCGATAATCTTCCCCAAATCTTCATCAAGCCACTTAGAGAGGGTTATAATGACTGAGATTCCTGGACCCGGCCCTGGACTTATTACATTGCTCCTGTATCTATTTAACACTCAAGTACTGAACACCCATTACTTATCAGTTCACGGGGCTGGGTATTGGGAATAGCACACTGAGTAAAGTTAACATAGACTCTGAATCCCTGTAGCTTATAGCCATGAAGTGGGAGGGATGGACAGCTATCAATCGATTCATCACACAAATGAACACATAACCATAATCCGTGATAAAGGAACATTTCAGGCTGCTAAGAGTGTGTCAGTGGCAGGATCTCACCTTGGCTGGGCTGATTTCCAAAGACAAGTAGAAGTCAAATTGGAGAATGTAGGTGGGAGGGTGGAAAACATTCAGGCAGACAGAACAGCTTGTGCCATGGCCCTGCCACCAGAAGGACATTTGAAGCCAGGTGACATTTAAAGAACTGAAGTCAGGCCTGTGTGGCTGAGTCACAGGGGCAGGAAACCGGACAGGTAGGTGGGGGCCAGACCAACGAGGAACTTTTAACTGTATTATAGAGTTGTGATTTTAAACTTTCTTCTAAGAGCTTCAAAAGGCCTTCTTAGAGATTTCATTAAGAGTTAATTTCTTTCTTTTTGTAAAAAAAAATAATAATAATGACAAGAAAAATTGAGTGAATGTTGAGTATGTTTAAGTCTAAAAAACTTGTTCTCGCTGCAATTGGAAGAAGGCCCAGTGTAGAATTGGGTCAACAAGTCAAGGAAGAGTCCCTGGCTGTGTTCCATGTGCTCATGAAAGGATAGCAATAGTGGACATAGAAAAAAAATGGTGGGTGCAAGAGATATTTAGGAGGATATGTTAGCAGGAATTGGGGATGGATTAAACTAGGATGAAAGGGAAGATAGACTTGAGAATGACCTCCTTTTCCAGAGCAAATGGACAAATGTGAGACATTCTTACTAAAATGAAGATTTGGTGAGAATCAGAGTGTCTTAGTCCATGTAGCGTTACCTGAGGCTGGGTAATTTGTAAAGAAAAAAGGTTTATTGGACTGATGATTTTTTTTTATTTTTTGAGTTGGAGTCTCACTCTGCCACCCAGATTGGAGTGCAGTGGCCACTTCCGGCCACCGCAGCCTCCACCCGCTGGGCTCCGGCGATCCTTCTGCCTCAGCCTTCCAAGTAGCTGGAACTACAGGCGCACGCTACCATGCCTGGCTAATTTTTGATTTATTGTAGAGATGAGGTCTTGCCAAGTTGCCTAGATGGGTCTTGAACCCGCAGGCTCAGGCAATCCGCTCATCTTGACCTCCCCAAGTGCTGGGATTACAGGTTGAGCCACTGAGCCCAGCTGGACTCACTATTCTTGACAGAAAAGTCCAAGAGCATGGCGCTGGTATCTCCTCAGCTTCTAGAGCGGGCCACATGCTGTAACTCATTGTAATGGAGAAGTCAAAAGGCGAGTGGGAGTGTGCAAGAAAACAACACATGAGGAACAGCCTTACTTTATGATGACCCATCTTCACAGTCATTGATCCAGGTCTGTAAGAGAGAATTCTTCACTCCCACGAGGCAAGATGGCAGCCATCTAGTCATGAGGGATCTGCCCACGTGACCCAAGCACCTCCCACCAGGTCCCAACTCCCAACACAGCTGAATTTAGGACCAAGCCTCAATATGAGTTTGGGTGGAGACAAACCTTAGCACAGACTCTTCAGATTGGGGGAAAATCCCGGGATCTGTAATCTCATTAAATTGTTCATGTCATTCTTATTACCTAACATGGCATGGGTATAGCTGGTGGACATTCAAGAATCCCTGGTCAAATGTCCCATGACTATCCCACAAGTTGTCAGCTCACAGTGAGTATTAATGTTCCCACTTGTTACCTGTGAATCTTTGTGTCTGAATCTTAGCTCTTTTTACCTCCTTCCCCATTCCCAGCCTGGCTTAAGTCTCTAGCTCAGGGTTACTGTAAGGATTATATAAAGTGTAAGGATTATATAAAGCTTTTTATTTAACTCAGACATTTTTATCAGGTTCCTACTGTGCGCTAAGCTCTGTCCTAGGCATGGGGACTTCAGAATGGAAGCTCCTCAAGAAGCTAAGCATCCACTGAGAAAGGATACATGCCCTCAAGGAGCTAAAAGGCCACTGAGAATGGCAGGTGTAAGCCAGGCATGGTGGTGTCGTGTGTTTGAACTCCAGAGACTTGGGATGCCAAAGTGGGAGGATCATCACTAGAATCCAGGAGTTGAAGTCATGATTGTGCTACCGCACTCCAGCTTGGATGACAGAGCAGAAACCACACACACACACACACACACACACACACACACACACACACACACACACAGAATATTAAATAGTTTCATTTTAATATAATTAAATGCTATGCCATAGAAGAGCCCAGAGGATTGCACAATGGTTTCCCAAGATGTGGAGACACTAGGGGAAACTCAAGTTGAACAGGACTGAGTCAAAGAAAGTCAAGGGAGAACGTCTAAGTCAAGGGAAAGCATGGGGCTTTTGGATGTAGGGGTTAACACAGAGAAGGCAGCCAACATTCCTTCCCTTCCTTTCTTCCTTGCTCAAGTTTCAATGCCACCATGTCTCCGTTAGCTGCTATCTTTTCCTTCTCTCTCTCAGAAGATATCTACGTTATTTGGTTCAAGTAGCCATCACTTCCTAACCGTCCATTCCAACACATGTTCCTACACCTTGGTTTCCATCTTTGTATTTTTCCGCATCTCCACTGGTCTCCTTCCTATCATTGCCCTTCCTCTGTCCTAAAGTTCATGGTGCCACTGTAAGCCCAGGGCCCTATGTTGACACTCACATTGTGGCATTTTGTTCAATTTATCACTAGAATTGCTCACTTGCATCAGCAATCTTCCCGTCGTTGGAAAGTGTAGAACATGTACGCTTATCCCTTTTTTCCCCATTATGTTCAGAAAGTTTGAGTAACTTGTTCAAGTTCATGAAAGTCGTGAGGGGCAGAACTGGTACTTCAGTCCATATCTTCTAACTTCCAAGTTTGGCTGACTTTCGGCCACATCGTTGTATCTCAAAATACTTTTTGCCAGTTATAGCCAATGCTAAATCAATAACACTGTTTATAACTTCAGATGGATTTGTTGCCAATGACTTAGCTGTATTTGTTCAACTTTGAACTTTGTATCATTTTAGATTTTGTTGTTTTTGCTTTCAGAAGTGGAAACAGCTGGCTTTACTAAACTCTTGGGTCATTTTGTTTTCCTGTGACTATCCCTACCAAGCGTAGCTATTCTCTCTTGAATAAGTGTTGCAAGCATGAGTTATGTGCCTCTGAATGATGTCGCCCAGGAGGGAAAATCTGGCTTCACAGCCCAGTTTGTTCACGGACCCAGCGATTGCAAGAAATTGCTCCTCAAAATGCACTTCTGTCTCCACAGACTCCTACTTTGCAAGGGGCTAAGCGGATGCAATGTCTCAATCTGGGCAGCCTTCCTAACCTCTGTGCATAGGCTGCGTATCCCTGGCGATTGGGTGGGCTGTGACTGCACATTCTATTTCAAACACTCTGGAGAGCAGGATATGCTTCCCAGGAGCTCCCCTATGTTGGGATCTGCCTGTGGTTCCCTTAAGAGCTACTTGATGCACAGCATACCCTTGGATCCAGCACTACTATAGACCCTGCAGAAACTCCACTGTTATCCTTAAACCTCTCCACTGCTGTTGTTCCCTTGGAGATGCCAATTTGACTCTTCAGCCAAATATCTCCACCCAATATGTTCTGTGGGCATCCAGTATGGCCAAATGGTGCAAGTATCATGCCGTTTCTGTCAAGCTTGGCTCCCATATCTAGCTGAAGGGCTACATGGTTTACTTGACATTTAAAAACAATTTGTATTTGTAATCGACAAATACTAATTGTGAATACAGAGGATGCCAAAAAAAGGTATGCACATGATAAGAGAAGAAAAACTATATTAAAATCGTAACACTTAATATATACCAATAACAGAAGATGAATACACGTCATGTTACTTCTTCAGTTATAAGAGGAACTCAGAGTGGTCACCATCAGTGTCCAGACACTTCTGATTATGGTGAACTAAAAGTAATATATAGATAATATCTCTTAAAATGTGTATACATTTTTTTCATGTCCCTGGCACTTATGGGGTACAATGTGACATTTTGTTTATGCATATATTGTGGAATGATTATAGCAAGCTAATAAAATTATGCATCACCTTATATACTTACCATTTTTTAAAGTAAGGACATTTAAAATCTCCTCTTTTAGCAATTTTGAAATATACAAGACATTACTATTAATGGTGGTAACCAAGCTGTGGAGTAGATCTTGAAAACTTATTTCTTATGTCTAACTGAAGCTTTTTGCCCTTTGATCAACATTTACCTGTTTCCTGTCCCTTGTTCCACCTTACCTCAGCCTCTGGTAACCCCCATTCTACTCCCTACTTCTGCAAGTACCCCATTTTAAGATTCTACATATAAGTGAGATCTTACAGTATTTGTCTTTCTGTGGCCTGGCTTATTTCACTCAACACAATGTCCTAAAGTTTCATCCATGCTGTTGCCAATAGCCAGATTTTCTTCTTTTTGAAGGCTGAATAGTATTCCTTTGTGTATATATTTTCTTTACCCATTCATCTGATGATGTGCCCTTAGGCTGATTTTATATCTTGGCTATTATGGGTAAGGCTGTCATGAACTTGGAAATGCAGATATATTTTTAACATATCGATTTCATATCCTTTGATACGTACTCAGTAGTGGGATCATATGGTAGCTCTAACCTCAATTTTTTGAGGAACTCCCATACTGTTTTCCATAAGGGCTATACTCGTTCACACCTTCTCCAACAATGTACAAGGGTTCCTTCTTCTCCATATCCTTGCCAACACTTGTTATCTCTTTGGTAATAGCCATTCAAACAGTTGTGAGGTGATATTTCATTGTTGCTTTAATTTGCATTCATATATAGTCATATATTGAACATTTAAAAATATCCTTTTGGTCATTTGTATGTCTTCTTTTGAGCCATGTCTATTTAAATGCTCTGTTCATTTTAAAATCGGGTAGTTTTCTTGCTATCTTATTATTTATGGAGAAAAATGATAAATGATAAAGGGAATTATTCTCAACTGCATTTTCGTATCTTGTTTGTATATCATAAGTACTATTTTTACTTGATTGAATGTCAGTAAATATTTTTTAGGGTTCACCATGTATTCATATGCCTAGTCATCTCAGTTAAATATTGTTCCCACTCAGTTGATTTCTATATTGATCAGCATTCCTTTTATGACTAATGCTAAACTTAAAATGATTTAGGTAAAAAGGAACAGTTATGGGAAGAATACTGAGGAAAGCATAACTAAAAATTAAAAATACAACCAGAGTCATCCAGAGGAAAATTAGCTATTTTTAACAGCGGGTTAGTGCAGTTAGAAAGTAGAATCATTCACTCTGAAAAAGAATTGCAATTGCAGAAAATGAAAAGAGATTGATGAATTTCTTGTGTAGGCCCAAATGTTCACGTTAACAGTGTTTGTGAAGATTTTTGCATATTTCTTTCTGTTTTTACATAGTATAGAAATAGAATTGTTGCCTGGTTTTCTTCTGTGACAGCGAGTTTGGAATCTGGGTAAGACTGGGGGAAACAGAAGAGAACTAGAACGAATTGAGCTTGATTCCATACATTCATTAGCGCAGATCTCATTTTATGTCCCGGTTGCTCTTTGAAAAACATCGTATGGCTCTTATTTTCCAGATGAAAAAAGTGAGAATCAGAAGACCTCAGATCTGATCACATCTGGTCGAAAACTGAGCCCCATGACCCCTAGACTTGCTGAGAGGATTTTCTAAGCAACCCTTTCACAACCTGTGGGATTTTATGACTGGCCCTGCTTCCTCTCTTCCAAGGAGTAGAGGTTATTAGTGAGGGACTGGAATAACTTTATTTCCAATTTCTAATTTTTCTGTTCTTGTCTCTTTTCTCCTTCATTTCACCTTTCAAAATAATTCCTCCAATCACGTTTCCTTTCCAAATTTCCTCTCGTCCCACACACCATTTCCTCTTTTATGATTGTAACAAATAGCCCTCATCCTAATTGGTGAATTGGGAGAAATAAGTTACTCCCTGAGAATAATTAACTCATTGTTATTTGTATATTTGGGAAGGAATGGAGAGAGGTCTTTTTTATCTTATGCTGGAATTCAATACAATACTTAATCTATCAGTACAAAATGACTTCGGTTTAGTGGGTATTTTAAAAATGGTAACAAAAGTAATAAGAAGACCTCATTTTTTTCTTCCTTCCTTCCTTCCTTCCTTCCTTCCTTCCTTCCTTCCTCCCTTCCTCCCTCCCTTCCTTCCTTCCTTCCTTCCTTCCTTCCTTCCTTCCTTCCTTCCTTCCTTCCTCTCATTCTCCTTCTCCTTCTTCTTATTTATTTCTTTTTGTAAAGAGAGACCAGGTCTCACTCAGTCACCCAGACTAGAGTGCCGTGGCACAATCATAGCTCACTGCAACCTCCGACTCCTGGAGTCAAATGATCCTCCCACCTCAATCTCCTGAGTAGCAAGGGCTACACGTGAATGCCGCCACACTCAGATAATTTTTATTTTTATTAAATTAGTAGAGACAAGGTCTTCCTATGTTGTCCAGGCTGGTCATAAATTTCTCGCCTCAAGTGATCCCCAAAGCACTAGGATTACAGGTGTGAGCCACCCACACTCAGTTCCCCGAGTTTTACATATTAGAGCAACGTAATAATAAAAACCTTTCTAAGTAATCAATATAGTGGAAGTTCTTTTGAAATACAACCTCTGAGATTTCTGACTTTCTACCTATTTTATTGTCTTACCATTTATAAGCTGCCATGACTTTAGCTTTGTGCTTGATCATGTATTTTTTAAAGTCCTGATGTGTAGATTTATCTTCAAGGAAAAACAGAGTTTACTAACTTCCCTTTTCTTTCATGTGTCATCTACATCATCTGGTAGACTCATTTATTGATTTGGTCATTTATACAATTGATAAATATTTGTTAGGCATCTATTATAGGCCATGCTTGAGCTAAATTCTAGCAATAAGCCAGTGACAGAAGAGATATATTCCCACTGCCACAGAGATTATAGGGTCTGGCATTACACAAGAGGCCATTAAAAGTAAAATAAGAGTAAGCATCATTACCATCATCAGCATCATCAAACTACTACAAAAGCATAACAAATAAGAGCTCTACAGAAATTACCAGAGAGAGTCATGGGACTGGGACATGCCACTTCAGCTAGGGCAGTAAGGAAGTAGGAGGTGGCATTAAGATTGAGACCTTACGCTTGAAAAGAAGTCAGTCATGCAGAAGACCAGGGAAAGACAGTGTTCGTTCCTCTTTGAAAATGAGAGTAAGCCCTTATTTGACTGGTGATAGGGCGCACAGAGACCGCCACTGAATTTGTACAAAGCCTACAGCAAACCAGCTACACAGCGGAGATTAGGGAGCTCAGAAAACCTGCTTCCCAACTCTGAGTGTTTTCACTCCCTCTCCTGGGCCTGTTTCCTGTTTTCCCCATTTTGCCTCTTTTTGCCCCTTCTTCCTCCCTGCTGTCATCTAGACTTCCTTTGTCTCTACCCTGGACGATATAGTTTGAACAAACAGACTAAACAGGACAGCCTTAAGCACGTTTATAGGGTGTTCTGGGGAACGTCAAAAGTCAAGCACAATGGAAGTTCAGCGGCCCTCACCCATGCAGGTTTTACATTGTTTCTGGGCAAGAAGGCGGGTCCCCTGCCTAGGCTGACTTGTGCCTGGTTCTCTAATAATGGAGTGTTATCTAATTGGTGCTTCCTTTACATCAATGGAAATAGGAGCACAAGACACAGAGACAAAGCAACGTGCCAGCAGCTAAGTATATGTGAGGGTTCAGACCCATCATTCCAAGGACTTTGAGGTAATCTTTAGAACATGTCCTAATGACTAAAGCATATATCTTTGGGCGTGACTGCTTCATATAAGAGACATCTGGTGTGTATTTCCTGATCTAAAATTATAGCACTCCTCACTCAAGCAATTTATTTCCAAGAAGATGGGAGAGAACAATGAGGAAGTACCATCTGACAATGTATTTGTCACCTAAATATAAAATAAAAATAAAAGCCCATACTGTTCTTACATGGGGTTCAAAAAAATGCACACAAGTGAAGGAGGTTTCCCGATTTTTTATTTTAAAAATGTGGGGTGCAATCCAGATTTTCCAAAATATTAGCTGCAGATTTGTTTCACTCTCTTACCATTCCTGTGAATGTTACGCATTTGAGAGGGCATCACTGAAGTCTTGATTTCTTTAACAGAAGTAATCCCAGAGACAGGATAGTAAATGCTACAGGAAAAGCTTGACACCCTTGTTCTCCACTTTTCATCTTCTGAAAACAATTAAGTCAGATAGTACCTCTTTGTTTAGCCCTACATTTTTTTTTTTGAGAATTTCTTTAAAAAAATTTTTTTTCAAGCAAAGTTTATTTAGAAAGTAAATAGGACAGAGAAAGAGAGAGAGAGAGAGAGAGAGAGATTTACCTCCCCAAGGGTAGGGCAGGGGCCCAAAGTAAAGGAAATGAAATAGCCATAGCTCAAGGATCCCCATGGAGGTAGAAGAGTTTAACAAAGTAATAGCCCAGAGCTCCTGTTTTTAAGCAGCAGATAACCAGGGAAGGGCACGAACACAGTCCCCCACAACCACAAATCATGCAGTCGAGCTCCCCACATGTGGGTAAAACCCAAGAGTCAGCACATCTGGAGTGCAGTGGATAAGCCTCGCCCTGGGAAAACCAACTTCGTGATCATGGGATGTCCCGTGCCAGGTAAGTACATCCCCAAGTCTTTAAGGGAAACATCACAGTGCCCAAGGCAAAGAAAACCAAGTCAATGCAGGACTTGCCCAGAGAACTTCCTAAGGCTCTCACAGAAAATTCCAGTCAGTCTTTATTGTGAGCCACTGTCCGATGGGAATTTCACTTTGTAAATGTCAAAAGTGGAAGAAAGGGCAGGATCTTTGAAGGATGCCTCTGCTGGAAGAGAAGAGGGTGGAGAGAGGATGGTGAGAAGTCCTTGGGCTACCCAACAGTAGACACTGCCCTTTCTGAGTGCATGGGTTATCTGTAGTTAGGCCCCTTCAGAAGCATCTCCCTAGAAAGCCTGTCTTGCTTTTGACAAGCTCCCAAATTATTAGTTTGAATTGGTTGACAAGGGGGGGAAGGGCGTGTGCTTCCCTTCTTAAAACAGTGGCTTTCAAATACTGTTTCCCGTCAGAATCTTACTGCAAAATCTTCCCTTATGTCTTCATAGACACTCAGGGCAGAGCAGAGCTGCATGATTTAAGGGCTGGGTGGGGGTTCAGAGTTCTGCTTCATTGCTTTCCCTTCACCTTCTGAGATGAGCTCTGAGATACCTTTGGGCTTCTTGGAATCTAGTTTGAAACCTTAAAGAAATGCTGGCTCTCTGCTTGTGGCCTTTTTCGACACTTCCAATCAATGAATATTTATAGAGCATCATCTACCCAGGGCACTGAATGAAGGTCTCAAGGGCATTCGGACATGAAAAATAGCCCGGGCCTGCCCTTCACACCCTCCTCTGCTCCGTGGATGAATTATGCACTTAGTTCTGCTGTGATATGAATCTCCATCGTCTCCCAGCCAGCTCCTCCGTGTGGCCCATCATGGACGTGGCCATGAGCGTGGTGCAAGTGTCCCAGTGCCCTGAATTCTGTCCGTGGGCCTCTCTCCTCATACTGCTCCCAGACCAGTTGGCTCTGTCTTCTCTGCCCTCTACATCCCCTTGACCTTGCTAACTGCTTTCTTGGACCCTGATGTCTTTGCTTCCTCATCCTCCTGTCTCAGACCCCACATACCAATTCCCTTCTGTGCTTTGCTCACAGATTAACACTGACTGCTCCCACTCTCAGTTCTGGTTCCTGAGACTCCACCTTGGGCTAGACAGTCTGTCTATAATAGCTATAATATGTATACTTATATTTATTTTCAAAAGTCTTACAGGATGCTTCAAATTTGAATATTTATTTCTCTCTTTTGGGGGGGGGTTGTATCCCTCCTGTGTTCTGTGCTCCTGAATTCCCCCTGAGCTTTGACCAAGAGCTGTGCCTTCTTTACAGAGTAACCCACATGCATGACAGGCAACCTGCCAAGCAAAAATCATGGCCAGATTCTGGTGGGAGTATCAACCTCTTGAGTGAGTGTGTTGTGTGTGCGTGTGTCTGCACACACATGCAACTACCTCGCTGCCCTTTGGTTTAATTGTACATGTTCTTAGCCTATTTTTTGTTTTGTTTTGCTTCTGGGATGACCAATAACTTTGGGGCCAATACTCGAACATGCCAAAATGTATCACTGGGCCCACATTAGACAGCATGCCTACCATAAGTGTGATCATTACATCTCTCTTGGGAAGGGTGGAATTAACTGCTGGAAACTCCAAAACTTTGTGTTGTGAGAAGCCTATGTTAAACATTAATGCCAGAAGTAATAACATCTCAGATGCCCAGCTAGCCCATGCTAATTTTTTGACTCTGAGGTGGCCTGGCCCCATCTACTTCTGAATCCTTTATTCATGCCACTTTTTCAGTCTCAGGCCCTGATCCAGTTGTCTGTCGGTCCTTAGACTATGCCAGTCTTTATTTGACAAGGCCTTTGGGTTTGTTGTTTCCCTATCTGAAATGTTCTTTTGATGAATGTGCCTTTTTCCTCTATATAATTTTGATTCAAATGTTACCTCTACAGAGGTGTATGCATATACATACGTATATAAATTGATTCATAAAGTATGTATAAATAAAAACATATATATTGTAAAAAAAACTTAGAATTTGTGAATATATGTATAGAAAGAATAAACCTCTATTTTGCCATTTAGATGGATACTCTGTTTTATATTGGTGTATATCCCTTCTTCTGTATATACTACTATATAGAATAAATATTTGAATTCAAATATAGCTGTGACCTATTTTTTTCACTTAACATTTGACCATGACTTTTTTGTACTTACCGGTAACCTTATTGTACTCACAATTCTAATAGTGTATAATGTGCCATCTTATGGAATTATTATAACTTGCCAAACTATTCCTCTTGATTGACATTTAAGTCCTTGTCACGTCGCTTTCCTTTTTATATGTAGCAATTCAAGAAACAGCTTTGTATATAGAAAAAATGCAGTCAGAGCCTGGTACCTCTATTTTGCTGAAACGTGAATAAGACTGAGAGCTTTCCAAATGACCTGCATCGTTATAAGGGATATAGTCCTGAGAAAGCTCTTTGAGCTGAGAATGTGTCTGCGTGCATGTGTGAGTCTGTATGTGTCTATGTAGCAGCAGTATGTGTGAGTCTGTATGTGTCTATGTAGTTCATTGTACATCAATGAATCTGGTAATGCAAAAGATCAACCTAACACAATGACATATACAAATATGTGGAAAGTAATTTTTAATACGACCAAAACCAACAGGCTAGTGAATTAAGAAGATTATCAAACATCTGAACCCAATCAAACATTACATGTTTTACTGAACATGGACCAGAACAGAGAGAGAAAGACATGTCTTTCATCTTGGTGATGGCACACGTATGCAGGTACATGCAGACACATTCATCCACACGATGAGGAAAGCCTTCATAGAGAGATGTGATGCCTTACATTTCAATTTATGAATTGAAATGTACTAATTTACGAAACAGAATTATGGCATCATGATTTGAAGAATGGCCTCTGGAGTCAGACTGTCTGAATTCAAATCCCAGCTCCATCCTTGCTAACTCTGCACGTTTCAGCCAATTCAGTGACTTTTTTGCATTCTAGTTTCTTTATCTATAAAATGAGATTTAATGTTACATGGGTCATAGTTCATTCTTTGGCATAGATATAATGAGATAATGCACGCAAAGCCCTTAGCCCTGGCTTGGGAGAACCCTTCTATCGATGGTAGCTATTGTTGTTGTTTTTTAGACACACTTATTCCATTATTTGTGAAAGATCTACTTTGCACTTCAGTATGTGATCTGATTTCTGTAAGGCAAAATCCTCCAAGGTTTGCATCAACAAAAGGTTTAAGAGAAGTACTTTCTGACAGGGAGGGGAAGCTAGGTCTTACTTGAGTATGACTTTCCTCTTAGGATTATTAATGTATTCATGTCCCTGGCACTGAGATGGGTATGAGGGGTTCAGAGAACAATGAAGACACAAATTCTTGTGTCTTGGAGGTCTCAGCATTTAAAAACTCCCCAGCACATATCAACATGTCTGTTTGCTGAAGTCATGCCATGCTTCTTTTAAAAGACTGGCCTAAGCTTGTAAAAAATTTTTCTGTGTTCCCAGGACAAACATGAGGTACAATGAAATTAAGAAAAAATATTGACTAGGAAAGAACATAAGAGAATTGAAGGCAGCATATAGAGGCAATGCCCAACTAAATACCCTTTCAAGGAGCAGGTTACTGGATAGAAGGAAATCATCGTACACCCCAGGTCTTGAATCAGCATTTTCTCTGGTTTTTGGTGCCAAGCTGCCATTTTGTTCCTCAGAAGTTGCTTATCTTGGCTTTCTTTCAGACCCCCCCAGGCTCCATAAATCCGACAATTTACTTTGCTTTGTCTCAAGCTAGATGCAAAAGACTTTTCATTCCAAGAATGCAAATTTTTTCCTACCATATTTTCTCCATCATGGACTTTTTGCAGTCAAGGATCAAGATTGCCAGAAATCTTTTGAGTGCTAGCGAACCTCCCCACCCCCACCTGGTAAATGATCACCCTCACTTATCTCCAAGGCCAATCACTATGATAGAGTTCTCCATCCCACCAGAGACGTTTCCTACCCATGGGAAGGCTCAAGGCATTGCTGCCCAAAAGAAATCCAGCAGGTGCTTAAATGATCTAGCCATCAATTAAAAAAGTATAATTTTAATAACATTTTGTTCAACTCAACCTATCAATGTGGTTGACATTTCAATATATAACCAAATGCAAATCGGTAGTGAGATATTTCACACTTTTTTGTATACTAAAGCTTTGACATCCAGTGTGTAGTTCATACATGCAGCATACCCCAGTTCAGACTAGCCACATTTCCAGGGCTCACTGCCCATATGTGACTATGGCTACCATGCTGGACAGCACAGGCCCAGGAAAACTCAAGACCTTCAGCACCCAGCAACGCTAACATACATGCTGTAGGAATTCACCCACCCACCATTGCAGGAGGGTCATTCTCTCATAACCTCCCACTTCCTCTTTCCCATGCACCCTTCCAGTACTAATAAATCAACCCCTCATCCAAGTGCCATACCCAAATGATGTTTCCCACAACGCTCTCAGAAAACTTCCATCTATGCGACTCTGCCTCAGTCTAGCGCTATTGTAAGTCACGGTTTCACATTTGTACAGCACATGCCTGCATACATCATCTTCAGTAAACATTATTAACAATTTTATTGCACACAACCTGTATTCACAGATTTGCCGGTGTCTTTGCTGGTAGCTTCATTCTGTTACATAACTTTTTTTTTTTCCCAATCAGGAATCTGATTTGTAAGATGAGCAAACTCACAGGGTTTTTTGTTACCTGGCTGAATGAATGGATCCCTAGGTTCAAGTAATCAAGCCGGTCCTGTGAGCAGATAAAAATTAATACTACCAAAAGGATCTCCTGGGACATGAGCTATGTTATACCCTTTTACAGAACAAGTTCTCAATTTTCTTTTCCTTCATCTTATTTTTTGTGGGAAAAAAATGCGCTGGTCAAACAAGCTCATATACCACTATATAAAAAGTAGTTTATTAGCAATGCCATTCAAGGTTTACGTCTTCTGAAAAATCCTCCTTTGACTGCCCAGAGTGTCTCAGGATCCCCTAATCTGTGTGCCTGGAGTTTTCTGCATATATCCTCAAAACTTCCTTCCATCGTATTGCAATGGTTGAAATGATAGACTTCAGACTCCTGATTCAAGTCCTGACTCTTCCACTGATAAGCCGTGTAGCCTCAGACCAGTTGTTTAATCACTCTATGCCTCTGTACCCTTATTCACACGCCTACTTCTCAGAGTTGCTATGAGCTATATTTTCTATACATAAAAATACTTAGAATAGTTGTCTGGCAAGTATTAAATACTGGTTCTTCTTGTTCCATAATTGCTTTTTGGATTTCATTTTTCTCAGTGACCACTGCCATTCAAATATAATTAGTCCACGCATTAAGACATTCCAAACAAAGTAAGTTTCTCTCCATGGCCTTTCCTATGTCTACCAATGTGGTCATCCTCCTCCCCTTTAAATGCACTCAGTACTTCAGAGCTGTCTTTGATCCCTCTCAATGGTTTCCCTTGCCCAGTTAGTCATGATGTTTATTGATGTTTGGCCGTCATAATCGCTCCAAGAGAAATCAAGACCTCGGGGCCTAGTGAGCTGTCATAGCACTCAAGTTTCTCAGGCTGAATAACTTAGAATGATTATTCAGCCTCTAGTCCTCAGTCTTCTCTGAAATGCACAGCATTTTAATGCCCATTTCCTATTAGAATTGAATCACCTCCCTAAATATATATGAAATACATTCATCAAGAGCGTGTACCATACCCACATTGGTAATGGCCCTTTGTGTCTCTCAGAATCCTTGGATTTAGGGCTTAGAAACAGTCACTTTGCAGATTATTTTTTTTCTTCCCCTCAGAATCCTAGATTCTCAGTACTTAGAGTGACCTTAGTAGTTACCTATTACAATTTCCTATTTTGATGTTTTTCCCCTAAAAATCACCTGTGAAGTGATTTGTTCAGCCTCTGAAACTCTATTTTAGCATCATCCTTGTGAAGAAACCTCCTGCTTGCTGGTGGAAACCACTTTATTGTTATTCACTAATGAATTGGTTCACCCTTCCTCAGATATCTTTGAATAAGACATCTAAAATGACCACTCTACAGGCCACCTGCTGTCATCTTAATGCGCTTTAAAGCCAACACTGTGTGGGAAAGGAAGCATCACCTGCCTTGAGTAGTTCTAGCCATTGCACAAGGTCTGTGGATAACCCTCAATAAGAGCCAGTTTCATGAACGCTGAGCTGAGCAAACAAATGCAGAATGCTCGATCTATTAGATTGCAACCTCTTTAGTGCCTAGTAATGGTATTTTTTCTTCAAAATTTATGAAAATGTTTTAAGAAGCATAACAAGGCTGAATCGGTCTTAGAAACCTTGATAAATTATTTCTACTGCCTGGAAAACATTAAAATACAGAATTCTCTTTCACCCAAGTCTCATTAAACTGTCAAACATTTTTTCTGCTTTTTCTAGTAACTTATCAAGATATTTATGTGTGTGTTTGTCTGTATATCTTGATAATCTGCGGTGATGGGAGAGGAAACGCTGGAAAAGCATTTGACAATTTAATAAGGGTTTGTGACATCTGTTTTCCAAGGCTCTACCACGTGTTGAAATAGCTTATTAAATTATGATGGTACTGCAAGTTCAGAACTTCTACTCATCCGGGGCTGAGACCTACAGTGTTCTTAGTGTTTTGAGTATTACAGTTCTTTGGTATGAGTCTCAGACTCCCAAGTCCTCACGGCATTATCCTATCCTTCAACCAACTGCTCTATTTATGGGTGTAAATATGATTGCTTAATAGGAACTTCAACTTTCAAGCTAAAATATGGAGCTGGGATGGTAGAATCTCAGGCCCGGGTAAGTTGTACTTTCTGGCCTCTATCATAATTCCATTAACTCATCTGGCACTGGCTATCAACAAAGTTTCTTTGGGTTCCATTCCAACCTCTTATTTTCTGGGAAGAATCTGGAGATCCTAACTCTTCTTACTTTGGGTTGACGTTTCCAATTAGAAATTCAGGTGAGGAGTTCCTCTCTGGTATTGGATATGGGGCAGGGAACTGAGGGCAAATGTTGGTGGAAGGTGTGATCATAAAGGACCATCAAGAGCAGAGGTGAACAGGAAGGGGCTGACTTTATTGGGGTCCCAAGCAGACATCGTAACCAGTGCTTCATTACCTGCCCATGTTTCCATCCCTTTGCACCCCGGCACATAAACGTGATCACCCCTGTTTTATAAACTACAAGACTGAGCTCAGAGAAATTGAATGACTTGCCTACATGGTAGAACTGCCAGGAGGAACTCCATGGTCTGGCTTTTCCTCCACCGTATTGAACCCTGGGCTATCACTCACCTCCCTTTCTTCTGCAAAGCCTCATGGGATATCTGGTAGGCTGTCCAGGACATTCATGTTATGCATCTCCCTTTAACCCGCACGTACCTGTAAAACAGAAACAAAGAAGAACTTCCTCACCTTCCTCTCTCACCAGACCCCTATTGGCAAGGGTACATCACTCGTATCTTTGCTTACAAGAGGGCTAGGGAAGCAGGGAGCGATGCAACAACTCCAGAATTAAGTGAGTTTTTGGTTTGCTCGATGTCAGAATCCTCCCCTAGAAGAAGGCTTACTGATCTCCTTCATCATAAGTTATCAAACAGATTTGTTTTGAGATTCAAATAGTTAAGTTATAGCACCGTGGTGGGCTGAGTGCAGACTACAAACTCAGTTTTCTCATGTATAAAGTCAAATTACCAATGCCCATGTCAGAGATGTAATGAGGCCTAAAAGAAATACTGTGTGTAGTCTATAGGAAGAGATCAGTAAATGGCATGTATTATTACTAAAACAGTTTCAACAAAAATGGTGTGCTTGTGGTGTTTCTGGCATATTGCTCAGTGCTATATGGATATTAACCAACTCTCAACTATCCCATGAGGAAGATACCATTATAATCATCATTTTATAATATTAAAAAAATTACAGACACCGATGACTTGGATTGAAGAGTTAGAGATAGCCATAATTTGCTATTATTAATTATGCAATTAATTACTAGCATTAGTTGTATGTCATTAATTATTAATAATATTACCTCAGATGCTAAAGTATTGCTCCCTCCACCTCATTATTTAGTTATTTATATATAACTATTCATTTATTGATGCATAACCGCTTATATAGAGACTTATTTAGTAATATAAAGTCCATGAGACAGAAACTAGCTTCGTTCTACAGAAAACCTCACGTAGGGTCATCCCTGCAACCTCTTGGCAATTTGACATTTGAGTATCACAGAATGATCTTTCCCGCCAGAATGCATCTCCGGATACTAGAAAGTTCTTTCTTCGTGTAACAAAATCCTGCTCCCCTTTCATCTCCACTCGGCACTCCTGGATGTGCCCTTTAGAGCAACGTTACCTCTTTTTAATCTCCTTTCTATTTGATGTCCCTTTAAATATTTCAAGACTGTGAGTCCATCTCTCTGAGTCTCCTGTTCCTCAAGATACGTGTTCTCAGTCTTTTCAGCTGTTTCTCATGTGATGTGATTCTTGAATTGCTCAACATTTTGGCTTCACTGTTCCAACACATTCCACGAGTCACACCCCGAGAGAAACAGTCTGAATGGAAACGAGGGGCCAAGAGAAGACAGGGGTTGCACTGTTCTCCAACTGTGTGGTCGTGGGAATCTCTCAGAGCCGAGGTGTTCTAGGCTTCTCTTTGGAACTACTAGTAGGTTTGTTGTGACTATAAAGTGAGAGAATGAACTTAATGTGGTTCACCACATTAAGTTCCTAATACATAGCGTTCATTCGTATATTCATGTATTTATTCTACAAGAACAGAATAAAGACTATTCTACAAAGAGTGTAATGAGCTAATACTAGATGTCCTTGGAAATACAGACTGGGAAGATAGAATCTGGGATGTCGTGAAACGAGAATTCCCATATGTTTATGGTAGCATAATTTGTATATATCAAGTGTCCTTGACATGTAATTACCATTGTAGTATTGTAATTATTGGTTCTGTCTATTGTAAGAGCTTATAATTCTCCTTTTGAAACTGGAACCCCAACTTTATGTTCTTACTCACTTCCCAGAACCCGAACTCTGTGACTAGATAACCTGGATTGCATCTCAGACAGCAAGCTGTATGATTTGAGAAAAGGTTGTTCACCCACATCTGTAAATTGAGGGTAATAAGAGTATATCTAATAAGACTGTAGTGAATATTAAATAAGAAAATATATTCAAAGTGCTTTGATCAGTACCTGGCAGATAGCAAGCACACAATAGTTCAAGTGATAGCCATTGTGCTGTAATTATTTTTTTCATTACTTGATCTGCTTATTCAATGACATTAAACACATTTCTTTATTTGATTTCTATTTTAGATTCAGAGAGATACTCGTGGATATTCGTCATTGTGTTATTATTGTTTCGGTTATTATTATTATTATGTTGGCCAGTTTTTTCAACCTATTGGCCCATTGTTTGTTTGTTTCTTAAACCAGTAGCCAGACATCTTTTGGCAGTCTTGTTCTGATTCTGGTAGGACAATTGCTTTGTTTCAATAGATTCACAATCTAATGGGGGTGATGCTCATATAAATAATATACTCTTATGCCACATTAGAAACACAGTGGTAGCATATGTGCAGGAAGCTAAAAGAAGGAACCAACGAACGGGTTAACTAACTCTGAGGATGATCAGAGGGTTTTGACTGTAGGATCTGATGCCTGATCTGTGTTTTAAGGAATAAAATAAAGTCAGCCCACTTGGGCTTTTTTGACCCAATAAATAAATAAATCACATAATGTAAATATTTCCAGATTAATATTTTCAAAATGCTGTGTTCACAGCATGATTTTCTCTCGAGAGCAGTTCTCTCATTCACTGTGAAATGCCACTTTTACCTTGCAGGGACAGATCAAGTGGGTTTATTTTTACAAACATATCTGCTGGCTACCCACAGTCACTTCTCATTTATAGAGAAGGTCAGCAAATTTGGAACATTGGTCTTTTTGTAAAAGTGAAACACGTTATTTCTCTTTGTTGTTCTGCAGCCCTTTCAAAAACTTTGCCATGAGATCACTTCCAGAATACAATCTGTATTGTAGCAAAGATTTCTATGGTCATTCTTTAAATCATGAAAAATATTGCAAAATGCTTATTCTCTCTTGCTTAGAGACACTGACCATCTTTTATTTTTAACAAGAGCTTCTAATCCAACAATGGTTGCAATTACACATCTCTTCCATAAAGCATTGTATTTATTTAGTCAAATGCTGGTTGTGAGGGCATCTTTCCTTATAGAATCACACTCTAAGATGTTTTTATGTGCTTGAATATTAAATAAGAATTTATGAAATTCTATAAACAGAAACATGTTAGAAAGAGCTGTACTTTCATGCAACAGTAGAACCTATACTCTATTGTGTAAGTGACTGTATTTTAAAAAGTTTTTAGCAAGGCTGTCTGCATACAGCATCATAGTATTTGTGGATGAAGTAATGCATTTTGGTTTGTGACCATATTGCTCTCTATCTATTAAATCATTTTTTTTCATTGTACCAAGATACAGACACAGTGATATTTATTAAAAATCTTTTGCTATTGATTACAGAACTTAAACATAAGCTTCTAAAGTACGTTTAAGTTTCCTGGAGTCTTGGGAAGTATTAGATTATGAGTAATGCATGATTTTAAACATTCCTGAGAAAGACAGAAAAAAAAATCTGTGAAGATCTGTCCTCATATTCATCACACTTGCCTATTTTTGAATGTCTTGCTTGTAATGGCTCAGCATTATAATTAGGGAATATCTCAAAGTATAAATATACTTGAGGTGAGTTCATAGCTGATGTTAGTGGATGTGAATCCATATTTCAAACAGAACTCTTAAAATGTTAGAGTTTTGGGCTAACTTATCATTAGATCACCCTTGCTTTTTTCTCATAATTCTGCCAAAAAAAAACACCCCTTGTCCCAGGACTAGGGGAGGTGCTAGTTCTGCTCTTGTTACTCTGTGCCTGCATGACTGGTGGTTTGCAGTTTCTTTGCAGGAAGGTTTCTAAGTCACGTGTGCAGCATGTGACGGTTTGTCTGATTAAAACTTCACACTATTGTCCCTAAGTCCCCAGAGCAGAGCCCTAGTAGTTATAGCCGGGGAGAAGCACACAGACTGGGAGGTTGGTCTAGGGACACTGGAGAAGGGAGAAAGGGAACAGGCATTTATTGCACATAGCTCCTCTCCCCAGCTGAGAGCATCCCTCATGCAAAACTTAATTAGATGCAAATTTACATCTGTATATTTTGTGGCAACCACGGAAATTTTAGTTCCAGCAAATGCAAATTTTGTGATGCCTATTATAGATCATTAGAAAAAGAAGGAGTGAGTGTAGCAAATAGAGATAAAATAGTGGCAGAGCAACAAAGAGAATTTGGGGGAAGCTTTGAAAAAAGGCAACTGGGATGAGAAAAAATACTCATTGTCACCTAAATTTAGGATTGCATTCTGCAGATTGCCATAAGGAGGAAGCCAGCGGCGTAGGTGTAAGAGAGACCATTACAGATTCCAGGGAGGTTCAAGAGGTGGTTAGGGGCATCAAGCACTCTCGGAGACATAAGATCCCACTGACAGGGATTGGAGGACCAGCCTCAGGGAGGACCAATCTGGTAAGCAAACGAGAATCTTCCATGATCTTAAGCAAGCTGTGAAGCAACAAAGGAGAAGTGATTTCCTAAAGGGTTTCCAGTGATGAGGGGTTTCAGATGTCCAAGAATAGGGAAAGATTTATAATATTGCATATTTAGAATGAAAAGATGTTTTAACATTGTCTTATTTACCATAATATCTTTATCATCGCATATTAGTAAATTAAGGATTTAACTATAGGTTTTATACATTTATTAGCAATCTCAGTTCTTCATCTCAATTGGCTTGGGATCCTGAAGTTAAACTGCCTAGCCCCTTGCCAAGCCACCTACTTTGTAGGATTTAGGATCTGCCTTCTTCATTATGAAGGACACATTTTTTCATCAGAAATATCACTAGTCTTTATCTGTGCTCTCAATTTACTCCTTAGATATATTCAGAGCCTAGACAAATGTTGATCACTATAGAACACAGGCACTCATCACTTCTGTACTAAACAGTATTAGGTATTATTTTTAATGTTTTTCAGAAAAATAATCTGAGATGCAGAAAATTTGGAGCAGTACTCATTGAACTAGAATGCAATCTGTATTAGCTTCCTATTGCTGCTGTAACAAATTACTATACATGGAGTAGCTTGAAACAACACAATTTTCTTACAGTTCTGGATACCCGAACTCCAAGATGAATCTTACTGGGTTAAAATCAGGGAGTTGGCAGGGCTGCATTCTTTCTAGGGGATGAAAGAGAGAATCTACTCCCTTGCCTTTTGCGTCTCTTAGAGACTACTCATATTTCTTGGCTCATGCTAGGTAGAGTTGGGACATTTGTCTGTTGAGGACTACGTGTTGAAATTTTTCCCAGTCTTGGAGGTGAGACCTAATGGGAGGTGTTTGAACCATTGGGACAGATTACTCATTAATAGACTAATGACCTCCCTGGGGCCATGGTAGTGAGTGAGTTCTCACTCTTATAAGTTTCTGAGAACCTGGCATCTCTTCTCTCGCTCTTGCTTCTTCTCTTACCATATGACCTCTACACATAACAGCTACCCCTCACCTTTTGACATAAGTGGAAGCCAACTGTGACCCTCACCAGAGGTAGATATCCAATCTTGAACTTTCCCAGGCATCAGAATAGTGAGCAAAATAAACGTTTTTGAAAATTTTTATTTTATTTTAAAGATGTTGGGTATGATTCTGGATATTTGGGATTAGATAGATAGATGAAACTTAAAAAAAAAATTACCCACCTCAGTTATTCCTTTTTAGCAACACTAAACAGACTAAGACAGCCCTTTTCCATCTTCAAAGCCAATATTACTTCAGTCTCTTCTTTTGTCTTCATATCTTCTTTTCTGGCTCTGAATTTCCCTCTCCTTTACTTATGAAGACCACTGTGAAAAGGGAGCGCTTCTGCACTGCTGGTGGGAATGCAAACAAGTTTAACCTCTATGGAAAGTAGGGTGGTTATTTCTAAAAGAACTAGAAATTGACCTTCCATATGACCCAGCAATCCCCCTTCTGGAAATATACCCGGAGGAACTCAAAGCATTCTACAAAAAGGATACCTGCATATGCATATTTATTGCAGCATTATTCACAATAGCAAAAACACGGAACCAACCGTGCTGCCCATTGAAACTGGACTAGTTAAAAAAAATGTGGTACATATCCACAATGGAATAGTACACAGCCATAAGGAAGGACAAATATATGGACTTCACAGCAACTTGGATGACTTCAGAGTTGATCATACTTAGCGATCTACCACAGAAACAAAGAACAGAGTACCACAAGTTCTCACTCAAAAGCGGACCCTGAACATTCACCATAATGCCTTAAGAAAGGGATTGGCAGTAGAGGGATACAGCCAGAGTACAAAGGGTGGAAAACATCAATACAGGTACCTGATCTGAAAACCATGCAAAGTGCGGACCAAAGGGAAGCCCAAACTTTACCTGTACAATGTCCATTTGTATACCTAATCTTGAATTGTACCCCACATCTTTAAAAAAAAATTTTAAAAGACCATTGTGATCACACTGAGTCCACTTGAATAATCCAGGATATTCTCCCCATCTCAAAATCCTTTGACTTCACCACATCTGTAAAGCCATTTTTGTCATACAAATTAACAAGTATAGGTCTTGAGGATTAGGATATAGACATCTTGTGGGTCATTGAATACCACATCAACCCAGATGTGCCTAAGAAATTTAGGCACATCTATTTTACATTATTTTTACATTATTTTTACATTATTTTACATTATTTTGCTTGTTCAATACTTTCTTTTCCCATACATGTTATTTGGAAGAGTATGCACCAATCCCTAAGGGTGCTATGTCAAATGTCAAACAAGATAGTCACAAACTTGGTAGCTCAAATATTTTCTAGGTTAGCCGATAGTTTCTGAACTATCCACGTCTCTCCTCACCTCTACAGATGTTCATCAGTGAAAATTAATCTAATTTGTTCATTGGACACCTCATGTTTGGTAGAAAGGGGAAGGAAAAATATTAATGAATACACGGGGTCCCAAATCTAGAGAAGATTTTCCATCTAGATGAGAAGAGAGAATGCACACAACAGAGGATAAAGGAAAACAGGTAGAGGAGAAAAATGTAATGAACTTATATTGGAAGAGAACTTTCTTTGTATGAAAAAAAATGTTTTTGAAAGTGCTTGGAATAAAAAAGGTGTAATCAGAGGTTGTTGCAGTCAGTAAACAAAAAAGCTCAAGGAGGTAGAAATTTATACTGTGTGAGTGGGAGAAAAAGATTTATCAATTTGATTCTGAAGAAAAGTATGAAAGGAGGAGGAGGGGATCAAGTCTTGATCAGGAGATTGGGATCCAGGAAGACCAGAAGGATCTGAGACTATTGAAGAACCGTTAATGCATATTGCTCAGGGTTGAGAGGGTGGAGAGACAATGAAGATTGTTAAATAGTTGGGGTATCTAGTTAAAGGTTAATGTTTTGTGTACTTCTGAAATTAAAGGAACTTTCACTTCTACTTAAAACTTTCCATTTGAATTCCTGTATTCAGAAATTCTTGGTGTGAGTGAATTTCAGGATGCGGGAAGACAAAAATAGGTGTTGAGGTTCATGCCTGGATTAATGAGTCACAGCACAGAGATGACAGGAAATGACATAGAGAAGGTAAAGGAAGGGGGGCTTTAAGATACAGGGCCAGGAATTGGCAGACATCTTAGGAGAATACTTTTATTCCTAAATATTCTAAAATTGGCAGAGGAGCTGAAAGGTTGTTGTTGTATTGGCTTTGTATTTTATTTGATGTTAGCAAGGTCATGAGGGAAGCGGATGTCTCTGGCTAGCATTTGGTTTGCGTGATTCTAAAGGGGATTGGTAAGTGTAGAGTTCAGTGGTTGTTGTAGTGACACAGGCAATATGTGGATGGGTGCTTGGAGGAAGAAGAGGTGACATCCAATTAGCTTCACAGTGGGCAGGGATAGAAATGCAATTGTAAAAGTGAAAAGGAGAGCCGTATGTATTGTGTGGCTTCTAAAAGCCAAGCTCTGTGCTAGGCAACACATCTACGCTAACCCTGTTATTTACTATTTATTATTATTTTTTGAGTTGTAGTCTCACTCTGTCGCCCAGACTGGAGTGCAGTGGCATACTCCCAGCCACTGCAGCCTCGACCTGCTAGGTTCCAGCGATCCTTCCACCTCAGCCTTCCAAGTGACTGGAACTGCAGGTGTGCACTACCATGCCCGGTTAATTTTTTTGATTTACTGTAGAGACGAGGTCTCGCCAAGTTGCCCAGGTGGGTCTTGAACCCGCGGGCTCAGGCAATCCACTTACCTCAGCCCAAAATGCTAGAATTACAGCCTGAGCCACCAAGCCCAGCTACGCTAATCCTTTTAACACTCATAACAGCACTCTGAGGTAGAGGTCACCATCCCCTTTCATCAAATTATTAATGTATTTGTTAACTCATCAAATATTGACTGGGCTTGTGATGATCAGTTTTATGTGTCAACTTGGTAATGTTACAGTTCCCAGTTATTCAAACACTAATATTTAGGCAATGCTGTGAAGGTATTTTGTAGATGTGATTAAGTTCATAATCAGTTGATTTTGAGAAAGGAAGATTATCTTAGATAATCCAGGTGGGCCTGATTTAATCAGATGAATGTCCTTAAGAGCAGAGCTGAGTCTATCCTAAAGAAGAGATACTTCTGCACTGGTATTGTAGCTTCATCCTGTGCCTGTGAGTTCCAGTCTGCCTTTCTCCTGGCCTGCCTTATGCATCTGGGATTTGCCTAGCCAGTGCCCACAGTCATGTAGGCCAAGTCTTTGCAATAATCTCTTGCTATATATTTCTTACTGGTTCTATTTTCTCTGGTTAAACCCTGAGGAGTACAGACACACTGATGCTTCTTTTTTTCTGAGTCATGATCTTACTGTGTTGCCCAGGCTGGAATGCAGTGGCATCGACATGGCTTACGACTGCCTCGACCTCCTGGGTTTGGGTGATCTCCTTCCTCAACCTCCTCAGAAACTGGGATTATAGGCACACACCACTATATCTGACTAATTTATTTTTATTTTTTATTTTTGTAGTGACGAGGTCTTGCTGTGTTGCCCAGCTGGTCTCGGAATCCTGGCCTCAAGCAATTTTCCTGCCTCAGCTAAACAGACATGAGCCACAGTGCCCAGCCCACATTGATTATATCTATTTTGAATTCACAGTCATAAGGATTTTCTCTGTTTTCCCTCATTCCGTATTTGTATGTTCCACAGTGACAACCTAGCTTCCAGAAATATCATTCTTCTTTTCTTCCCTAGTCCTTCCTAGTGTCTTATAAGAGACTTTTTCCATTCAAGTTTTTGGTCATAAACTCATTTTCTGGTTATATTCCTTTTGTCATCAACCTAACTACTGAGTTCTTTATTAAATAGTTATATTTTTATAGTGAAAAAAGCCAGTTGGCTCTTCTTCAAACTTCTTGAGAACATTTACTCTGATTATTATAATATATTTCAGCATTATATTTGAATAGGATAAAATTTGAATTTGTGGTCTTCACATATTTATTTTTAAATCCCAGAAGCCAGCACCATGTTTGATAAATAATTGACATTTTAAAAACATTGTTTGTGGAATAAATGGAGTGTCTATTTTAGGTCTAAAGACGTATTTCCCAGCTAGACCATGAACTCCTTAGACACAAAGACTGCATATTCACCCCTGTGCCCGTTTCATGTCCTTGCATGATGGCAAAGAATGGGTTAATGGGTTGAAAGGTGCCCAGGTTGGGCTTAGCAGCCAGGTGACAATGCTGATGTTTAGATATTGGAGCGAAAGCTGGTTGAGTCTTTAATGCTTTGATGAAGAATGGCTCTGGGATTGGTGTCAGAGGTCTACATTTAGGGGCCAGGAGACCTAGAAATGGTATGAAAGAAAGATAAAAAAGGATGTGACATTAAAAAGATGAAAAGAAGATAGATTTGAATGCAGTCATTTCTTTAAATGGCAAAATGTATTCCCTGGAAAATATCTGAAAGACCAGCAAATCTATTTTTCATCATAATTAGTGTTCGAAATAATATTGACTATCAATATTCACAAAGTATGGTCTCTCTGCAACGCATGCCACCATCATATTGTTGGTTTTCCCTCAACAACTAAGTGGGGTATGTCAACTTGAAAAACCTTGACATGGCTAATGGGGAAATTTGATAAACTCTCCACGGGGAGTGCATGGAACACTCAGGATGAAACCTGCCAGCTCGGTAGACTCAATGTACAATACATCCCAAGAGCTAAGGCATTGCCAATTAAATTCAGGCGTGCTGCCATGTGGGGCTCAGGCCTGCTCCTGACTGCAGGCCACACTGCTTGCTCATTTTTCCCCCTGAGGAGATGGGAAGTCCCAGAAGTTAATGACCAGCTTGACAACCAACATCCAGGTGGAGGGTAAAAACAGCTTCGTCAAACCAGCTGTTTAGAATGCATAACACTGAACCTCCAGATGTTGGGAGACATCTGGCGCTTGGGGTGAAACTTTCCCCTGTCTTCTCAGCTATCTGAGAAAGATCACTCTAGCAGTAAAGTATCTGTGTCCCTTGGGAGATTCTGCACCTGCAATCTGGTTTGCACACAGGAGCCATGCCGTGGAAGGGCACTCCGCTTTCAATGTTGTCAGACTGATTCTTGGTCCCTGACACTTTTCCACACTAGGCAACTCAGACTCACTTCTGGCTTATACCCATAATGCCCCACGGGGAAATTTTTTCAATCTGAACTTACACCTATACAAACTGTCCGTAGAGCTTAGCGTTTCCTGAGTTCCAGGAAGCTTTCTACTCCCAAACCTCTGCTCTTAACTGATGGGGTTTTCTCTTTCTTGCCTTCCTAGCACCCACTTTTATATTTGATTTTGCACTCTCACATATCAGGTATTGATACCTTCCACACACTTCCCTAGCACTTCCAGCTTTATGTGGTTTCCGTGAACTCATAATTTCCATTTAAATTTTTCTTGGTCCATGAGTTTCTGATATTATATTTAAGAAGACATCAGATGTTGCAACTTAAGCACATTGGTGAACCTCATAATATTTTGGGGTAAAGCTTTTCAAACTATAACCTTAATTATAGCCCCTGAGGAATTCTTAACATTTGCAAAATCTCATATGCAGTGTGTTTTATTTTTTACCTTGGATCTATTTGCTCCTATTTAAAAATTAATAAAAGTATTAGGCTAGAAGAGTTAATGCCATATCCCCAGTGTAGATGTTCAGTCAATGTTTATTGAATCCATTAATAAATTATATAAAATTAATACTAAGTATGTTGTTTATTTACTTACTCTCAAAAGCAAGCATATTATTATCAATTTTTTCCATGAATACAAATTTTCATACCAGTTGTCTTAGTGTGTTTGTGCTGTTATAACAAGATACCTGAGACTGGGTGATTTATAAAGAACAAAATTTGATTTTCTTACAGTTCTGAAGACTAGGAAGTCCAAGATCAAGGAGTTGACAGGTTCTGTTGTCTGGTGAGGGCTGTGCTCTGCTTCCAGGATGACATATTGTTGCTGTACCCTTCAGAGATAAGAAACATGTGTGTCTTTACATGTGGCAAGAAAACAGAACCTTGTGTGAGGCCTCTTTTATAAGGGTCTGATCCCATTCATAGGGGAGGCTTCCCATGACCTCATTACTTTTCAAGGAACTTACCTCTTAATGCTGTCACATCAGCCGTTAAGTTTCAACACCTAAATTTTGGGAAAAAACATATTCAAACGATAGTACTCATTTGGTGAAAAAGATAGAAGATGTTTTACCTGGGTGGTGTGAGTGATAACCTCCCTACTCCTTTATTTACTATGATTTCTTATAAGAACTTTTGCTTTGGTTTAGTTGATATATACATGAATTTCCAGCTGTATATGTACCATATGGGAATCTAAGTTCTCATCAATAGTTTTATCTATATATCAGTCTATCTTTCCAAGTAGATTTTAAGGTATTGGAGAGTCCTTCTTGCTACTTTTTATCTCATGTCACAGTGACTCTTTAACTCTCCTGACCCTTATCTTAGAGTGACAAATTCAGTAGGTCTAAAGAATCTGCATTTGTAACAATTTAGATGATTCCATTGAGGTCGTCTCAGGAGAAACTCCATCCTATGGCACGGTGTTTGGCCCTCCCAGATGGTAGTAGGAGCTCAGTACTTCCTGTTAACACCTTTTTCTTTTGTCACCCATTAAAAGATAGTTTTCCAAAAAAGTAATTATCTCATATTATCATAATGACAGAAACATAAACATGTGTCAAAGATTTATTTTTTATTTTTTTTCTTTTTACAGTATTTTTTTCATATCAATATTTTTTATTTTGATACTGTGGGGGTACAGTTTAGGATTAGGTATACAAATATTCTTCGTTCAGGCACCCTTGTTGATCAAGGGTGTCTCCCTGTCGCCAGACAGATATTGACTACCATTAATTCCACCTTCCTTCCCCTCCCCCTCACCAGTCTTTTTTTTTTTTGTAGTATTATGGTGGTGTTCAAGGTCCGCTAAATGGGTGAGAACATGTGATACTCAGATTTTTGTTTCTGTGAGAGGTCACTCAGTATTATTGACTCTAGTTCCATTCAGGTTGCTGCAACGTTCATGATTTTGTTCTTTTTTATGGTGCGTAGTATTCCATTGTGTATATGTACCACATTTTTTTAATCCAGTCCTCTTTTGATGGACAGTATGGTTGATTCCATGTTCTTGCTATTGTGAGCAATGCGGTGATAAACATACATGTGCAGGTATCTTTTTGGTAGAGTGATTTGAATTCTTCAGGGTATATTCCCAGTAGGGGGATTGCAAGGTCATATGGGAGGTTGATATTTAGAACTTTTAGGAACTGCCACACTGTTTTCCCCAGAGGTTGCACCAAATTTAACTCATTCATGTGGAAAGTGGAGTGATGTTCCAATAAGGTCAAGGGAAAAATCCAGAAATAGTTTTATAGATCAGGAATATAGAGATGATTGGTCAAATGGAGGCAAATGTAGTCTTTTCCACAGTGGGGGAAAGAAGTGAATTAAACCTCGACTGAGATAATTTACATTTCTGTAGGCAACTTTATATGCATTAATATTAGTTTACAAAGCTGTAAAATGGCTCAAAGATGATGAAAAAGTAGAATCATGATCTGGGAGTGTGTGACTTAAATAATATGCATTTGGGAGTGTGTGACTTAAATAATATACATTTTCCATGGAAGCACAATACTTTTCTACCCATGCTAAAAAATAATCCAGGAGAGAACATTAGTAATAATCCTGAATCTAGAAACACGGCGGTCAGAGAGACCAGAGTGTGGAAGGAACTGCGAATGATCTCTCAGGGTTGGATATTAGGGGTAGGAGGTTCAGTGGTGCAGTTAGGAGGAAGCGAGAGGAGGGGAGGACAGCAGAATGGTGAGGTTAAGATGATATAATCAATCAAGAGATAGTAACATGTAGTCTTCGGCCAACCAGGAATTGGGCATTTTTGTGGCATTGCCAGCTTTTACCAAGAGAAAAGTCAGCTCATTTCTTGGGCATTGAGTAAACCTAACTTTTTAAAAACAATATCATTCCATAATTGTCCTGATGCCAAAAGGTCATGACCTTTCCCTTTTGAAAGTTTGTGATTTGAGTCATCCCTGCTTAGAAACTCCAACCAGTCGTGCTTGGTGGCTCAGTCAGTCATCCTAGCACTTTGCAAGGTTGAGATGAGTGAATTTCCTGAGCCCACGGGTTTGAGACCAGCCTGGGCAACTTGGCAAGACCTCATCTCTACAATAAATCAAAAAAGAAAAGAAACTCCACCCAGAGGGCACAGGTGGTAGGAAGACATTGGCTTTCGAGGGGCATAGCTTAGGTTATCAAGTCCCCATTTGACATTTCAATTCGGTTCTTGCCTTTAAGGTCCTGGGTGTATCTACATCTTAATATGGTGCAGGAATTATAAAGTGATCTTATGTCCCTCTGTGGGCATAGGATACTGCAGAAATACTGCTGATAGAAAGAGTCACATGAGCTGACAAATGGCACCATCATCCCCTTGAATCCATGACGCCCCTCATGTCATCAGCTTGAAGGGGCAACTGTCAAGTTAGATGGGGCTGGACATTCCTTTAAACAGGTGTCTTCTTTTCCAGGCCCCAAGAAAGAGCCTAAGATCGTTTCCATAAGGTCCAAAAGCACATCCTGAGAAAAACATGTTGAATTGCCAAACAGACATTCCAGCTCAGTTCCCTGACTCATTTTTAGTATAGGCTTTCATCAGAAATTGTGACATTATTTGGAAAATATAGATCCAAAATATCCAAAAAGGAGCAGTCAGAAAATTGAAATTAAAAAAAATATTAAAAAGTACATGTTATTTTTGTGTAACAAAAACTTGGCCACTTCATTCCCTCATCATTTGGGACAATATGGTTGAACCTGAATGATATTACGTTAAGTGAAATAAGCCAAGCACAGAAAGACACATATGACACAAACACAATTACATATGGTAACTAAAAATTTAGTTAATGGGCTGGGCAGAGAATGGACTGGAAAAGGAAAGATGTTAAGCACAGATGCAAAGTTTCAGTTGGACAGGACGAATAATTTCTAATGATCTATTGCCCACATGGGTCATTAGCGATAGTTAACAACAGTATATTGTGTATTTCAAAAAGTAGATTTTAAATATTCTCACCACAAAGAAATAATTAAGCGTGTGAGTTGATGTGTATGCTAATAAGCCAGTTTTCATCATCCAAAATGTACACACATATCATAACACTTACAGTATTCCACATAAATATATAGTATACTACTATTTGCCAATTAAACTAAAATAACTTTTAAAAGAACAAATAACTGCCTTAAGAAAGAGTATCTTATAAAGAAGAGTGGGTTTGTTTTGCTCCAGATGGCAGTTAATCCCTGAAGCTAGAAGGTACTTGGAGTGAAGTTTCTGCTCAAGAGATTTTTCTAAAAATAGAGCAGCCTAACTATAGAGCAGATCTTCTCAAAGGTGAGATTATGTGTGCAGAGAAAAAGATGCTGTAAGGAATGTGTGGGATGCTGTATGTGGGGGGGTAATCAGGGGGTGAGGATGGGGAATGAAGGAGTGGGGTTTCTGCAGCATAGAAAAATCTAGAGGAGATAGCTTCTGTTGTCATCATTCATTCATTCAGTCAACATTACTGAACACCTGTGTGCCAGGTGTTGCGATTAACACTGGAGACTTAAAGTTGAATAAGATCCAGTCACCGGGGCCCTGATGTCAAGGCACATGCTCGAGTGGAAGAGTAGTACAAGAAGCTAAGAGCATGTGGGAAGTGCTATGATAAAGGTAAGTGCAGGACGGGACGGAGGCTGGAGAAAGAAACCCCCAACCACCTGGTGGAGGGGAAGAAAGGTGGGTGATAGCGGCGAGGGCTTCTTGCGGAGAGGATTGACTGAGTTAATCCCAAGACATAATATGGTAGGATCCAGGCCATGACAGAAGTGATAATGATGGGGAGAATGGGTGTAGGTGTGGGGTGAAAGAAAGGAAGGAATTTCAGACAAGAGATGAAAGCTGTACAAACAATTCAATCTTACTGTGAAAAAGTGGCTGCAAAGTCCGTGTAAGCACAGAACCTCTCCTCATCCTCACCAGCATCTGTTGTTTGTTTTATTAATGATGGCTATTCTTCCTGGAGTTGGATGGTTTTGATTTGCTTTTCTCTGATGACTAGTGAGGATGAGCACTTTTTCATGTGTCTGTTGGCTTCTGCATTGTGGGTGAGAATGAAAATAGGGCAACCTTTTTGGAAGACAGTGTGGAGATTTCTGAAAGAACTAGAAATTGACCTTCCATATAACCAAGCAGTTCTCCTATTGGGAATATACTCAGAAGAACTCAAATCATTCTTCAAAAAAGATACCTATACACGTATGTTTGTTGAAGCTCTATTCACAGTAGCAAAACATGGAACCAACCATGCTGCCCATCGAAGCTGGACTGGAGGAAAAAATGAGGTACATATACACAATACAGTATTATGCAGCCGTAAAGAAGGACAAACATATGGACTCTGCAATAACTTGGATGAATTTAGAGTCGATCATCCTCAGTGATCTATCACAGAAACAGAGAATAGAGTACCATATGTTCTTACTCATAATTGGACCTTGAGCAATTATAATAATATAAGAAAGGGATTGGCAGAAGTGGGAAACTGCCAGGGGAGGGCGGGTGGGATTGGCAATTGAGGGAAACTACTAGGAGAGGGAGGTGCACACCTCATCAACAAGGGTACCTGCAAAATCAACGTTTGCAGCTTGTACCTCACCCTGAATTGTACCCCACATCTTTAAAATACAAAGACTAAAAAATAAAAAAGCCCAAGACCTCACCATAGTTCCTGTCCCACACCTATGCTCTGTATGACTGAGAACAGGACAGTCTAATACCACTTGTGGAAATTGACTTTTTTGGACAAAGGCCAAGACAGATCCATGCCGCGGTTCAGGCCCTGCAGCAGCCCCAGAGGAAGGGTGCATGTCCACAGATCAGAGCTGCCTCTCAAGCCAGCTCTTTGATAGAAAGGTTTGAAAAGCGAAGAGCAGTGCCCACGGTAGACATCATAGGAATTGTCATCTGCGTAATCATCGCAGCAATGACTCTTTCTTTGGTTTTTAGGTTTTTTGTTTGTCTGCTTGTTTGTTTTTGAGTCAGAGCCTCTGTGGCCCAGACTGGAGTGCGGTGGCACGCTCAAGGTCACTGCAGCCTCGACCAGCTAGGTTCAGGTGATCCTTCTGCCTCAGCCTTCCAAGTAGCTGGAACTACAGGAGCGCACTACCACGCCTGGTTAATTGTGGGGGGTTTGTTGTTACAGACGAGGTCTCGCCATGTTGCCCTGGCTGGTCTCAAACTCCTGAGCTCAGGCAGCCCTCTCGCCTCCTCCTCCCAAAGTGCTGGGATTATAGGCATGAGCCATCACGCCTGGCTGCAGTGACTCTTTCAAAGTGTGGTCTACCTGAGCATTTATCATAATACTGTAAAAAAGGGATTGGAGGTAGCAGGAAACTACCAGGCGCGGAAGGGGGAACACAATATTAATAAGGATACCTAGCCATGCTCGGTGGCTCAGCCTGTAATCCTGCACTTTGGGAGGCTGAGGTGAGTGGATTGCCTGAGTCCACGGGTTTGAGACCTGCCTTGGCAACTTGGCGAGACCTCATCTCTACAATAAATCAAAAAATTAGCCAGGCATGGTAGCGCGCGCCTGTAGTTCCAGCTATTTGGAAGGCTGAGGCAGAAGGATCGCCGGAGCCCAGCAGGTCGAGGCTGTGGTGGCCAGGAGTGGGCACTGCACTCCAGTCTGGGCGATAGAGTGAGACTCCGACTCAAAAAAATAAAATAAAATAAAATAAGGATACCTGATCTCAAACCAGGTGAAGTGAGGACCAAAGGGAGGCCCAAACTTTACCTGTACAATACCATTTAGGTACCTAATCCTGAATTGTACCTCACATCTTTAAAATAATAATAAAAAAGAAGTGCACATGTTAAAAAAAAAGTGTGGTCTAATTGGAGTTAACACCACAGGATCTCTGACAGGCATCATTTGGGATGCTTTGCACACACCAGTCTCCTAGGAGGTAAGCTTCATCATCTCCATTTTACAGATGTGGAAGCTGAGGTACAGGGCACACAGTTACATGTGGCAGAACTATTATTCCCATCCGGGAGGTCTTGCTTCAGAGTCTAACTTTCTGATTGCTTCTTTATTCTGTTTTTCAGACAGAGAAGAAATGAAATTCACAAAAAAGGAAGTCATCTAAAGTGGCACCTTAGACATAATGAGCAAAGTGAACTGCAAATTAAAAGAAGAGTCAGTCCCAAGATGTTTGGCAATCTGTCATGTGTGTAGATGGTTTGACCAAGGGCTGTCACCTACAGTATCTCATTTGCTGCTCAAAGCCATCCTGTCTGGTAAGAAAGGCAGATGATGTGGCCATTGCCAGACAAGAATGCTGAAATTCAGAAACATCGATGGGCTTGCTCAAAATTCCAGTCAAGAATCTCCTTGCAGGAATTTGAACACAGGTCTTCAAATTAAAAGCCTACTCTATGACTGTCCTTGAAAGCCACTTGTATACCTAATTCTGAATTGTACCCCACATCTTTAAAATAAAAATTAAAAAAAAAAAAGTAAGTCAAGGGTTCTATGTAACCAGGTGTCTTCGGGCAAGCGGGAGGAGACCAACTTTCCCTAATTCCTTGCCTGTCTCTGGACTCCAAACTGAGCTGCCTCCTGACGGATTCTGGAATACACTAGACTTTTTCTTGTTTCAGGGCCACAGTTCTTATTGTTCTTTCTTCTTGGAAAGTTCTTAGCAAGTATGATGTGGCTCCTTTTCGTCTTTCACATATCTACTGAAATGTTATTTTCTCAGAAAGGATTTCCTGAAACAGCTGTACCCCCAGCTTGATTCTTTATTGACTCTTTATTTATATTTTATTTTTTGCTAGCGTATTTCATAATCTCTATTAAGTATTTAGTGTAACCGTTTGTTATGAATTGAAAGTTTGTGTTCCTCCAAAATCTATACGTTGAATTTTTAATGCCCGATGTGATGGTCTTTGGAGGTTGGTTCTTTGGGAGGAACTTAGGTTCAGATGAGGTTATGAGGGTGAGGTTCCCTTGATGGGATTAATGTTCTTATGATAAGACCAGAGATATCTCTCCTCTCTCCATCTCTTTCTAGGACATGTAAGGACACAGCCACAAGGCAGCTGTCTGCATACCAGAAGATGTCCTTCACCAGGAACCGAATCTGCTGGCACCTTGACTTGAACTTCCCAGTCTCTAGAATAGTTAGAAATGATAGTCTGTTGAGTAAGCCACCCAGTCTATAATATTTCGTCATGGTACCTGAGTTGATTAACACACATTCTATCTACATCGTTTGCGCCTCTAAATTATAAACTTTTCAAGACATGACAGAGACCACATAGTTCGATAAAGGAAAATTTAATGATTGTAAGCTTACTGATATCTCCCCAGTACATAAAAAGGAAGAATGCTCAGTCCCTGGAGAGTCACTTTGCCTTGAGGGTGTCTGATTAAATGATCCAGTTATCAGTTTTCTCCTCAACATCCCAGATGGCACAAAATCCCTAATATTTAGATTTTGAAATATCTGCTCATTCATGAGGGACAGATTAGATCATCTCCCTAGAACTTTAGACATCTCTTCCATAAATTTCCAAAGGTTAAGCCATCCATTGCCAGAACTTCTCAACTTAAACAAATCTTGCTGTCACCCCATTTCAGCAGCCCTCGCCAAGGCCTAACTCTTGCCCTTATTATCCATCATTTTCTAACACTACAATCCTTAAACACTGTCATCATAGTTATTCCTTTCTTTGCCTTACTGTGCTTGGCAGAGATTGAGTTTATTACAAAATGGAGGCTTGTGGCAACCCTACTTCAAGCAAGCCTGTCAGCACCATTGGTCCGATAGCACGTGCTCATTCATCTATTGAGTTGTCCTTCATATATGGGCATGGTTTGTCATGGCCCACAGCAGTGACAATAGTCACATCAAAGGTCACAGATCAGCAAAACAGGTATAATATTAATGAAGCATTTTGATATATTGTAAGAAGTCCCAAAATGTGACAAAGAGACAGAAAGGGAGCGCAATCAAGTGAAACACAGTAAAACAAAGTATGTCAGTTCTAAACCTGTTTTTACCCCATAAAAGAGTCAGAAGTGCTTACAAGATTACTGATGTCCTTAATGGTGAGGAAGAATGCCCACCAGGTGACTCGTGATCTGCAGGTGAATGATGATGATCTAAGGCCTTTAAAATACAGTATCGTCTTTCAGACTTCTCTGTGCTAAGATGTCAACACTGAAACTATTTGTATAACACAACAATGATTGATCAAATTTTGGTAAGCTGTGTGTTTATATTTACAGATCAAATATAATTTTTAATAAAAAGTAAAAGATTCCATATTTGCCCATTTCTTTACCAAAGATGATTGCTATAAATGTGCTACTAGGGTATATTAAACACAAACATAAACAAATAAGTTTAATCTATCTCTTTAAAGTGAAATTGATAATTTAATAGTTAGTGAGAAAGGAACTGCTTTCAAAAGAAGTAAATGCTAAGGAGATAGTGTATTAACATGTATATTTAAATTTATTCCTAATATTAGATGATTTTTGCTCCTAAACACTGTTAAGGATATTATATATATATTGAGTTGGAGTTTCACTCCATTGCCCAGGCTGGAGTGCAGTGATATGCTCATAGCCACCCCAGCATTGAACTGTTGGGTTCCGGGGATCCTTCCACCTCAGCCTTCCAAGTAGCCAGAACTACAGGCGCATGCTACCATGCTCGGCTAATTTTTGATTTTTTTATTGTAGAGATGAGGTCTCACCAAGTTGCTTGGGCTGGTCTTGAATCCATGGGCTCAGGCAACCCACTATCCTCAGCCTCCCAAAGTGCTGGGATTACATACCCTGAGCCATCGAGACTGGCCTAATTACATTTATTTTAAAAACTTTTGTATCCGTACACTTAGAAGCACAATATTTTAACTTATTAAAAATTCTTTGCTGCATTGTTCACAATAGCAAGAACCTGGAAGCAACCATGCTGTCCATCAAAAGAGGACTGAATTTTAAAAATGTGGTACATATACACGATGGAATACTATGCAGCCATAAAAAAGAACAAAATCATGACTTTTGCAGCAAACTGGATAGAACTAGAGTCTATAATACTAAGTGACCTCTCACAGAAACAAAGATCTGAGTATCACATGTTCTCACTCATATAGTAGACCTTGAGCATTCAATGTAATACTATAAGAAAATGACTGACAGTGGTGGGAAACTATGGGGGGAAGGGGAAGGGAGATGGGATTAATGGTAGTAAATATCTGTCTGGGAACGGGGAGACACCTCTTATCAACAAGGGTGCCTGAACAAAGTACATTTGTATACCTAACCCTTAACTGTACCCCAAAATATCAAAATAAAAAATATTGATTATAAAAAAATTCTTCCAAAACATTTCAGTGGAGTTTGATTCCATATTTTGAAGGGTTTTATATGTAACCCCCTAATTACTTTGCAAGAGCAAATAATATTTAAAAAGACAGATATCTGGAAGTTGAGTTTAAACAAAAAATAATTTTTAAGATTTTATGAATATAGTCAATAATTGGCTCCTTTATATAACCTACATTTTCTTAGAATTATGTATACTACTTTTGGATGTGTCTATATGTACATGTATCACTCTTTCTCTGTCTCTCTCTTTCTATAATTAGATAGATAGATAGACCGATAGATAAATAGACATATTGATTCAGCTATGACTGACATTGAAATAAAGAAACAAAAGTAAATGAATGTAGAAACAGACCTTTGAATTCGTATCACAAGATCTCAAATCAAGGTTTTAAAGCTATTTTAAAAATCGATGACCTGATGCTATACATTGTTCTTATAAAATCAACAGAAATAATTTTAATCATTTGCAAAAATAAATATTCAGGGATCAATATATAATATGTGGTTATAGGTTGAATGCTTCTCACCATCCCAAATTTGAATGTTGAAACTGTAGTCTCCAATGTGATGGTATTAGGAGATGGGGTCTTTGAGAGGAGATTAGATTTAGGTTAGATCATGCTGATGGTTCCTTTAGGATGGCTTTTGTGCCCTTATAAATAGAGGAAGAGAGAGAGAGATCTCTGTCTCTTTATGAACACACACAGAGGAAACGTCATGTGAGCACAAAGGAGAAGGAAGCTCTTGTATGCCAGAAAGAGAGGCCTCATCAAACACCAAATCTGATAGCTCCTTAATCTTGGACTTGTAGCCTCCAGAACGGTGAGAAATAAATTTCTGTTGCTTAAGCCATTCCCATCAATGGTATTTTGTTATGACAACCTGAGCCGATTTAGACACATACATGAAGTATGAAAATTAAAAGTGTACAGGTAAATCAAATTTCACAAAATGTACACACCTGTAAACCAACAACCAGAATTAAGAGAAAAAACATTACCCAAAAAGCATTTCTTTGTGCCTGCATTCCAGTTTCTCCCCATCCTCCCATTCCCACTGAACCCAACATCCTGCCTAACTTAAAAATAGTTTGCAAAGGCTTAAGAAGCTGACCCTGTGTTTTTAATACTTACAGATTTCCAACTGATTCCGAACAAAGTGCAATCAAATTTAGATTTGTTTGCAAAAATGTTTTATGGTCTTGTATCATACTTGATGTGGTTCTTAACTTACTCTTCAAAGGCTCCAACTTTTTAAAAATCTGATTGTATACTGCAATACTGAATATTCTAATTCACCACCTGCTTAATCACAGTTAAATTTCATTCAGTTTCTCTCTCTCTTATATGTGCATATATACAAATACACACACATTACAAATACAAATACTAATACACATTACATTTTTACAACTCCATCCTCTACTTTTATTGGTAGAATACTGCAGCTTGTTCAGAAGCATTTATAAAATACATGCTCATTTACTCAAATTGCTTGCCCCTTCCCCCTAGTAGCTAATATTTAGTTAAGGCAAACTATTTTAGGATAAAGAAACCTTCATATATCATTGTAACCAACAGTTTTCACATTCAGCTTCTTTAATCCAGGTTCTAAAAAAGGCTGGTTTGCACTATATCTGTATTTCTATTCATGGGAATTTGAAGAGTCTCTTCAAGTCAGGAGAACAGGGAGTATTTATTGCACCCTTACCCTGGTCTCAACAAATGAACGAGATTAACACAGGAAAAGCATCAACCATCGCATCTTGAGCATTATCAGTATCAAGAAATGTTAACTATTTCTATCAAGCTGGCTCATGTGGCTCTCAGATCGTACCTGTTGTCCCAGTGCCCTGCCTGGTCTAGTATTTGTCCCATGGTTGTCCTTTTTTGAAATGAAGTGTTGTTCAACGTCTATTTATGAGTGAGAACATACGGAACTCTGTTCTTAGTCTCTGTGATAAATCACTGAGTATGATCAACTCCAAATCCATCCAAGTTGCTTCAAAGTCCATATATTTGTCCTTCTTTAGGGCTTCATGATATTCCATTGTGTATCGAATATGTACCAAATTTTAAAAATTCAGTCCAACTTTGATGGGCAACACAGTTGGTTCCATGTTTTTGCTATTGTGGACCTTGAACAATTATAATGCTATAAGAAAGGGATTGGCAGTAGTGAGAAACTGCCGGAGTGGGGGGTGGGATTGGCAGTTGAGGGAAACTGCGAGGGGAGGGAGGGGCATATCTCATCAACAAGGGTACCTGCATGATCAATGTTTGTATACCTAACCCTAAAATGTACCCCACATCTTTATAATAAAAATTTTAAAAAGACATGGAAGACTTCAAGAAAAAAAAAAAGAAAGGAAGTGTTATCCATGTGCACTGAAATAAGTCAAGATGTATTTGGTAGTCATCTACTTTGCTCTTCCAGTCTCTCTCATGATCTCATGTGAGAGCACATGAGATATTTATTTGAGGAATGGAGCTCTCACTCTCTTTGGCTGAACTTCTCCATACTCAACATGACCGACACCTTCCTTCCAAGGTAAAATCAGGGTACTTGCTGGTAAAATTAATTGCACTTGGGCTAAGGCGTTCTAAGAAATGGCTTATTGCAAAGAACCACCCTTCCTCGTATAAGTTAAACAAGATTCAAGAATATTCCCATTGTTTGCCAGACATAGATTCTCCAAACTCTCATAAATGGTCTTATAAATGATTAGCTGAATTCTTTGTTCCAAATGATCAATTAGAACAAAATACCCATTAACCCGACTTGGACAAACTTTGGTTAAGCTTCTTTCTTTTTTCCCAGACTCTTGAACTTTGTTGCATTCTACATCTAAGCCTGCATATAGCTCCTTCTTGATGGCTTCTCCCAGAAAAGGCTGGCCTGAGGGTAGGACATTCTGATCTACTACCCAAAAAGTCCACCCCACGTTCCTACATGTGATTCTTTCTAGCCTTGCTCTCTGTCCTCTGTAAAAGCAAAGTCCTTCACTGCCTGAACTCTGAGAAGTTTGAAGTTCTTACAGTGAGAGTCTTCCTATCCCAACAATCCCTTTCTCTTTCTTGTAATAATTGTTTCAAACAAAGCCTCCACTTACCAAAGTCTAGATTTGTTTTCACTTTTTGATTTTATTTTTAAAAATAGATGCAATTTATAGAGTAATTTTAAGTTCACAGCGAGGCTGAGCAAAAAATGTAGAGCTCCCTTACTCCCCCTGCCCCAACACACATACAAACTTCCTCTCCCATTAACATTCTGCGACAGAGTGGCACATTTGTTGCAATCGATAAGCACATCATGATCATTGAAGGAGACCAGAATATGCCACCCCAAAATATGCCACTTTGACCTTAGAGTTATCTTGAGCTGAAGACATCTGAGAATTAGAAAATGTAGAACGGTTCCCTGCCCTCCTTTTATCCGACTAATAAGCAGGGCATACCCCTCTCCTGCACCAGGAAGAGGAAAGTGACTCTTATTACTGGAAATGGAGAGTCAGCATTAAGACTAAGTCTTTTTTTTGCATTAAAAGACCTTACTAAAATAACTGTTATCTTCCGTTTGTGTCTTCTTATATTTCCCAGTCACTTATTTGAAGCCCCAACTTCCTTTCTTTGTTAAAATGGTATGTAAACTCAAGTCTAATCACTTCATTGACTTTCATTTCTTTTCTAAGAACTCCTATGCATGTAAATATTAATAAAAACTGTGTATCTTGTCTCCCGTTAACCTGTCTTTAGCCAGTTTAATTTGTCAAGCACTGGACCTACAAGGGAGAGGAAAAGTTTCCTCCCCGACATTACTCCAAATCCACATTTTACGTGGATTTAGTGTTTGCTCTTGGTGTTGTACATTCTATGTGTCTATGGTCTGAAAGTTAGTTTCCCTACGAATAATCCCCATTGAATTTGGGTCTGAATGTTCATGCTCCCCTCAAATACATCCTCAATGAACAGAAACCCTCATGTGATTTTTAAGAAGTGAGGATGTTTTAGAGGTGATTATGTCATAAAAGCACTTGTGAATGAGATCAATACCTTTGTATAAGAAGCCCCAGACAGCTACCTTGCCACTTCTACCACGCAAAGTTATAGCAAGAAAACGATCCTCAGTAGAAAATAAATCTCTCAATCTCTCTTTTTTAATTTTTAATTTTAAAGCCGTAGGGTACAAATGTTCATTATGCAGGTACCTTTGTTGATTAGGTGTGCCCCCTACTTCCTGGCAGTTTCCCAGGCCTGCCAATCCTGCCCCCCCCCCGGCAGTTTCCAACTACTGACAGCCCCTTTCTTGTAGTTTTATAATAAGTGTTCAGGGTCCACTTATGAATGAGAACATGTGGTACTCAGTTCTTTGTTTCTGTGATAGATCACTCAGTATTATAGTTTCTAAGTTCATCCAAGTTGCTGCAAGGTTTATAATTTTGTCCTTCTTTATGGCTGTGCAATATTCTGTCTTGTATATGTACCACATTTTTTTTTATCCAGTTCTCTTTTGATGGGCAGCACGGCTGGTTCCATGTTTTTGCCATTATTAATAATGCTACAATAAACATGCGGGTGCAGGTAAGTGTCTTTTTCAAAGAGTCATTTGAGTTCCTTTGGCATATTCCCAGCAGGAGGGTTGCGGGGTCATATGGGAGGTTGATTTTTAGATCTTTTAGAAATCACCACACTCTTTTCCACAGAGGCTGTACTAGTTTACATTGTCACCAACAGTGTAGAAGTGTTCCCTTTTCCTCATATCTTCTCCAGCATCTGTTGGGTTTTTTCGAGTTATTGATGATGGCCATCCTGACAGAAATTAGGTGGTATCTCCGTGTGATTTTAATTTGCATTTCTTTGATGACTAGTGAGGTTGAACATTTTTTCATGTATCTGTTGACTGCTCATATGTATTCTTTTGAGAAGTGTCTATTCATATCTTTTGCCTACTTTGTAGTGGGACTTTTTTTTTCTTTGTGGCACATTTCAGTTCCTTTTAGACCTAGATGTTAGGCCTTTGTCAGATATACAGTTGAGCACTGATCCTTCAGCAGTTCCCATCTGAACACCTGACACATCAGCCATGCCAGTTGCCTGCACATGCGTCCATGTTTTTCCTTAGTTCAGGCTACCTCTCCTCCAGCACAAAATGAATGACCAGATTTACTGCCAAGTGCTCTGCTCATTGGGACAATTAACGTCATTAACTATTTTCAGTGGTTCCCCTCGATGGGTTTTGTGATCATCCCCAATCCGTTGTCAGCTTGAATCTACCTACCACAGACTCACATTTGGCAAATATTTTTTCCCAGTCTGTGGGTTATCTCCCTGCTCTCTTGATGGTTTCTTTGGCTTTGCAGAAGCTTGCCAGTTTGATGAGAATCCACTTGTCTATCTTATCTCTTATGGCATGGGCACTTGGGGTTTTGAATCTTGGGCATCCCACTTTCCAGAGTAAGCAACAAAACATACAGGTTTTTACTGATGTATAATGAAATGTATCAATCATTATGGTATCACATAGAACTGTTCTATTGCCTTAAAATTCCTCTGTGCTCTGCTTATTCATCTGTTCTTATTCTTAACCCCTGGCAACCACTGACTCTGTCATTTTGCCTTTTCCAACATGTCACATAGTTGGAATCATTCAGTATGTGCCCACTTCTAATGGACTTATTTCACTTAGTAATAGGCTGGATTTTTAAAATTTGACAATTGGTAACTAAGAACACACTGATTCTAATTCAGACTATCTAAGACACTGAATTTATATTCCTAAGAGACATTATGCATATTGCAACAAGGAGGAGACATACAAAGTTCCTAAGAAAATCATCCTTAGTTCAAAATTGTGCTTGCCAGCTGTATTTTATTTTATTTTACTATAGAGTTGTGGGGTACATGTGGAGATTTGCTATATAAATAAATTGTGTGCAGATGAGGTTTGGGCTTCTAGCAAACTCTCTATTCCCCTGGTAGTGGACGTGGTACCCAATGGTGGTTCTGTGTCCCTTATTTTCCCTTCTCTCCCTCTCCCCACTAGCAGTGCCCAGTATCAGTTGTTTTCACGTCCCAGTGTTTAGGGCCTGCTTATAACTGAGAACATGTGGTATTCAGTTTTTTGTGTCTGTGATAGTTCACTTAGAATGATGGTCTCCAACTGCATCCATGTTGCGACGAAGGACATTCAAGCAGCTAACAAACATATTTTAAAAATGCTCAGCCTCCCTAGCCATCAGATAAATGAAAATCAAACTTGCAATGAGATACCACTTCACGCGGGTCAAGGTGGCCATCATTAAACAGTCAAAAAACCACAGGTGTTGGTGAGGCTGTGGAGAAAAGGGAACACTTCTACACTGTTGGTGGGAATGTAAGCTAGTTCAACCATTGTGGAAAACAGTGTGGCATTTTCTCAAAGAACTGAAAACTGAGCTACCATACAATCCAGCAATCTCACTTCTAGGAATATACCCAGAAGAACATAAATCTCTCTACTAAAAAGACACCTGTGTACGCATGTTCATTGCAGCACAACTCACAATAGCAATAACATGGACCAAATCCAGATGCCCACTGCAAATGGACTGGATAAAGAAAATGTGTTACATATACACAATGAAATACTACACTGCCTGCTGTTCAATATTTCTGTTAGAGATTAGAGAGGGAGCTCTTTCTTTGTGTGTCAAATATAAGAAGAGAGTTGTGACTGGAACTCGCACTGTAGCCACCATGTCTGCCCTAAAAAGGAATGATTGATGAGGTTACCAGATCAGGCCCACAGTCTTTGGCTTTGGGCAGACGTAGGTTCACTGTGAAGCTAATGAAACTTAGACTTTGGGGCCCCTCATTTTATAGTTATGATTTTATATTATTCTTCTAAGAGTGTCCACTGATGTATAAACCTCATGCCCCCAGAAAACCTGGGTCCCTGGCTGTACAGTGGGGCAAATTTTTCATCTTAGCCCAGGACTTCTCAAACAATCAAAATAAGTCCAATGCCCATGCTGAAAATAGAAGATAGGGAACGTTGTGCAGAACCACATTTAATAGTGAATAAAAAAAAAACAAACAAAAGAAAACTCTTTGAGTATTCTAAATCTTCAATTTCAATGCATTTAAATGCAGCACTGTGAGACCCTACCTACATCTCCATTTCATGCAATTCTAAAGTGGATTCCAACCAAGTCAATCTACTAGGGTAACTGTGCTAGACTCTTAAAATAATGACAGCCATAGCTAAGTCAGAAATAACCAAATTCAGAAAAAAGCTGTTACCATGCCTCACATAGGTCCGACATCCAAAGAAGTGTGGTTAAAAATCAGAATAAAATAGTAAATGGAACGTCATTAGATTCTGAAGTCCCACTAAAACGTCCATACTATGTTTAGTAAGTAACACGGCTGGAGAGCCAAGGCAGCTTGCAAAGCACCTGCGCACAGTAAACCATCCTCCCCCATCTCCCTCCTGGGCTGTCCACATACTGGCAGAATTCCTCTGGTACCTATAATGCAAGGAGCCACATGAGTCAACCTGATAGAAATAGTTAACATTTATTCGTACTGATAATACTCTGGACACTAATGATTGATGCTTTTCATGCATTAGCTCATTTAGTCTGTTGAGGCCAGGGAAGGGTGCAATAAATATGCACGTTTCTCTCCCTCTGAAACCCAATAAGAAATAAAAACCAAGAACAGATTCAGTAAGAAGGAGCCTGATTACCATCATTTTTGGTTGTTTTAATGTCATTTTTATTGTCTATGAAGCCGATTTGAGGACACAGCTTTAGCCCTCCTGTCACAATGGATTTAAATACTTGACCCCTACATTTACCCATCTTGGTTGTTTCCTCACTGGCTTTGCTGGTCAGTTGAGCTCACCCTGCAGGACTTGAGCCTAGGCTGTCTTGAGTACCATGTGGCTGAGGAAAAGGGACAGTCTTCTTGTGGATAGAGAGAGAGAGAGAGAGAGAAAGAGAGAGGGAGGGAGAGGGAGACAGAAAGGAGAAAGGAAGAGCGTATGTGATGTTTCTTCTACAGAATTGTCCCTTTCATTAAAAAATTATGTCTTCCTCTGAGTCATCAGTCTGGAACGTTTACCTCTGGTTTCTCTGGTTCAGCCCGAGATGCTTCACCTCTTTCTGCTTCTTGTCATCCTTTCCTTAAATGTGTCTGTGCCTTGAAATAGATGGAGTATATCAAAGTTAGATTTAAATACACATACACATTCTTTTATAAAATTAAACTGTGAGGCTAAAGTCTCCTTTCTCTTCACCAGGAACTTGTCCCCACCTCTACAATCAAAGACATCCTTACAGGTTCCAATGCATTCTAAGGTGATAATAATAATCAGATGATAATCATATGCTAATTCTGCAGCAAAAACAGGCCACATTTCCGTACCACATTAAATGCCTTTTGATACCCTGCTTAGCTCTGTGTTCCTATCATTGTTAAAACTATCCATTGAAAAACTATCCCCATGGACCATTCTGTCACCATCAAGCAGTATCCTAAGAAAATAGGTCAATCAGGAGACCTGCAGTTAAAGTATTCTCTGGGTAGTTCCCACTGATAATTCATTAGGAGAGGAGGAAAAGCTGTCAGAGAAATTGTAAGATGCCTTCTCTTTGGAGGAAAAAATTATCCTCTACAACTCAATAATGTATAATCTAATCTCTTGGCAATATGCAGGATCAATCTCAGTGCTTCGAGTATCTACTCTCAGGGAATTAAAGAAGAGAAATTGTATTTTAGATTACTTGGCTAGCAGAAAGTAACACAAGTCTTGGATATAATAGATCTAGGTGTATAGCACCTGACCCCAAAACTGTATGAGCCTAGGCAGGTATAAATTTAATCAATTTAAAGTAGGTTTTTTGACACTTTATGCTCTCTAGACCATTGAGAGATGGCTTAACATGTGTGTGTGTGTGTGTGTGTGTGTGTGTGTGTGTGTGTGTGTGTATACACACACACACATACACTATATAGTATATAAAGCATATATTCATAGAGTATATAAAAACCCTGTACATAGTAGGTCTTGAAATAATTTCAATTTCCCTTCTATGCAGAAAGGTCCAACTTACTTGTGGTTTGAAGGTGATGTTACTAGTCTACTATATTAACTCTCATACCCAGTTCTCCTTTGATCAGTCTATGAAATGAACCTGGGGAAAAATTTCTTTGAAATGCAAGTTCTTATTTCTGGAGATGTGAAATTTCCTTCTTTGAGTCTGTAGCTGACTTTGTGTCAAATGTTTTTCTCTGAGTGTTTCACAAATATTAGCATGTTCCTTCCTCAAAACAACTTCAAAAAGTAATACTTTTACTATGTCTATTTTTTTAAGTGGGGAAACTGAGGCAGATAGACAATGTAAAGTCACACAAAGTTAGGATATGAAACAGCCAGGATTTGAACCCAGACAGAATTTGCTGTTTTTAAAATTCTACATTGATGCTTTCATTGGGATTCCACTGCAAGAAAAAAATGATATTACTAGTTTTCTCTATTTTAATCAGCTTCTCTATAAATAGTATCACACAATAATACTACATATTTATCTACCACTTATCAACATATTAGCTATTTTTTCCATTTACCTCCTTGTCCTTAGAAAGCATTTCTATTTCTTAAAATCTGGTTCTATTTTTGTGGCAGTCTTCATCCTAGAAGTTTAAAGTTGGTTCTATCACTAGTAACTGTATAGAGGGAGGAGATGTGATTAAATTGTAGTTTCTAGCCTCTAACAGAGTGGTTTGCAAGTGGTCACCACCTGCAAGCCCTGTCCGTAGCAAATTGCCCAATCATACTGTCCTTCAGTTTTCTCATCTTGAAAATGAGGAAAATACCACCATCTATTTCCTTAGATTTTATAGATTGATGAGTCAATGCGCTTAGAACAATGCTACACAGGTGGCCATTCTCAGTAGGAGAGAACTCTTGTTACTATGTATATCCATGCAGTTGTCTCTCCTTACTTTCACTCTTATTTTTATGCAGAATATTCCATTTACTAAGTTCTCTTACATACATAGACTGATTTTGAAATTGTAAATAACAACGTGAAATAAATGCACCTGCTTTTCAGATGAGGAAACAGAGTATGTGAACAATTGAATTGTGTCCCCCAAAATGGATATGTTGCAGTTCTAATCTTCACTGCTTCAGAATGTGACCTTATTTGGAGAACGCGTCTTTACAGTGATAAGCTAAAATGAGGTTATTAAGCTGGGCCTTACTCCAATATGATTGGTGTTTTTATAAAAAGGGGAATCTTCCCTTACAGAAGGGAAATAGTGTGAGAAGACACAGGAAAAAGACAGTCATCCACAAGACAAGGAGAAAAGCCCAGAACAGCCCCTTCCCTCATGGCTGTCAGAAGGAACCAACCCTGCCAACATCTTGACTCCTGGTCACCGAAACTGTGAGACAATAAACTACTGTAGTTTAAACCACCCAGTTTGTGGTACTTTGTTATAATGCCCTTAGCAAATTAATACAGAGTAGTAAAATGAATTATCATGCCAAGTAGACTACCTTTATGAAAGAACCGGAATACAAACTAGTCTCTGAGTTTTGTTCCAGGAGGCTTTTTCTGGTAACTCAAATGCTTTCTAACAGTCCATTAATCCAAGCTCTCCTCCACCTTCCCATTCAAACATCTTTAAAGTTAGCAGCAGCTGCCTGGTCTGGAATATTGTGCACAAGGCAAATACTTCTGGACAAGGTAAAAGGACACTTTATGCCTTCTAGAATGCTCACCCCTGTGTGGAGAATGGCCTCTAGCATCTTCCAAAGGGCGACATTGACAAAACATTATCACGTATGCGCTAACTCACAAGAAATAGCAAAATCACAGTTTCAAAGATCTTGGATGCCTGCAAAATCACCACCGTCGCCAAAGTCAGCCTTTCTGCTCATCCAAACTCTTCAGTTCTCAGGTGGCACTTGAGCTTGGTCCTCTTAGGACCTAATGCTTCACATGGCTCCAGTTCGTCGGAAGAGCCATGGACAAGGTGGAGGAGCCATCACCTCTCATCTTCTGACTGTGTCCTCACTCAGGTCCCAAAGGCTTTGTACACTGAAATGCTACACAAATGGAGCCTATTGTTTTCATGTATGCAAATCCACGTCTTGAAAATTACAGAACATAAACAGATCTAGAAATGATTAATGGCAGACTAATGAGACTGTATAAGTATGCAGTCCATGAATAGAATCTTGTAAAAAATGAACTGTGAGTCAGAAGATATTGCGTTTTGCCAACATGCCATTCTTGGAAGGGCATCGCCTCTTATTATCAGCTCAGTAGCATCAATCATGTGGACACCATTGTCAAAAGTGTCATTGGAGTGACTCTAAACTCCGATAAGCTAACCTAGTCTGTTTGCAGGGTTTATTTTAAGCTGTCTAAGTTCTTTGCCTCACTCTGGATCTTGAGAGCTTTTCATAGAAGTTCAGTTTCTCACAGGGTTTAAGGTCTAAAATTATTCTGTTTTCTTGTAACACTCTCCAACATATTCTAGAAGAACATTTACCTTGTTCATTCAGAACATGGCATTAAGTTCTAGGTTTTATTAGGTATGGTCACTACTGTCATGACACTTGACTAGGGATCAGAAGCCAAGATTCTCTGCGAGATTTAGGCCCAAGACCTATGGCTTCAGGGCAAGAGTACATGATCTGGCAAGAAAAACTTGGATTCCTATCTCAGCACTGTCACATTTTGACACTATGTAATTAGGAAATCGATGATGTATTATCGATTTTGTCCTCCTAGGATTTCAGTTCAATAAGTTTTGGTAACTATTTATATCCATGTCACCCATACATGGGTACAGATTAAGAACATATCCACCACCTCAGAGAGTTCTTTTGTGGCTCTTTCTAGTCAACCCCCCTGGAACCACAGAGAGGTAATCGCTTCTTTTTCCTTCTGGCACCATAGACCTCAGAATTGCTTCACCTATCGTAGAACTTCATCTAGTAGACGCTCTTTGCATCTGACTTTTGGACTCAATATAATGTCTGTGAAATGAATCCATGATGTTGCATGATCAGTCATTTATTCCCTTTTTGTTGCTAAATAAAAGTCCTTTGTACGAATATTTATATCTGACCCTTTTCATGAATAAAATAAGCAGGGCAATCTGGACCTTAACCCTGGATCCACTGGTACTAGCTTTGTCATTTTGGATAAGTCATGTGGCTCTTCCACTTTGTTTCTTTATTTACCTAATATGGAAAACAATCCTAGCCCTCCCTGCATATTTTCCAGCTTGTAGTGATGGATCAGACACACTTGAGGCCTCTCCCTTACGGCTGTGACAGGCACTGGTCTAGTCCACATCTACTTCCTACTGCAAACCCCACACGAATTGAATCAATGCATAGAACATTGGATGTCCACGATGTACAGACATCAAAATATAGAACAGCACGGACTTTATTTGCACCTGGCTTCTTCTGATCAACACAATGCCTGGAAGATTAATCCACATTCACTTGCCAATTAATGTCTCAGCTTCTTTCTCCAGCGAGAGCTGGGATTTACTTTATTTTATAATTTTGAGTTGGGGGTAGGTCTCACCCTGTCACCCAAGCTGGAGTGCAGTGGCACAATCACAGCTCACTGCTGCCTTGATCTCCTGGGCTTAGGTGATCTTTCCACCTCAGCCTCCTAAGTAACCCAGACCACACATGTGTGTCACCAAGTCTGGCAATTTTTTTTTTTTTTTGTAGAGACAAGGTTTCACTGTGTGCCCATGCCCAGGCTGCTCGAACTCTTGGAGAGGATGAATATTTTAAATGTAAATCAGAACACTTCACTCCTTTCCTTAAAAATCTTCAAGCGTTCTTTATTTCACTTTGAATAAAAATAGAAATTTTTTGCCGGGCTCGGTGGCTCAGCCTGTAATCCCGCGCCTTTGGGAGGCTGAGGTGAGTGGATGGCCTGAGCCCGCGGGTTCG
>NW_007258794.1:212416-213364 GCF_000164805.1 Carlito syrichta
AGGTCTCTGATCCATTTGGAGTTAACCTTTGTGCATGGGGATAGAAAGGGGTCCTGTTTCAATCTTCTGCATGTGGTCAGCCAATTTTCCCAGCACCATTTACTGAATAGGTTCTCCTCTCCCCATTGGTAGGTGGTGGGGGCTTTGTCGAAGATGAGTTGGTTGAGAAATTGAGGTTTTGCTTCTGGAATCTCAATTCTGTTCCATTGATCTATATGCCTGTTCCTGTACCAATACCAAGCTGTTTTGATGATTGTAGCTTTATAGTAAAGTTTGAAATCTGGTATTGTGATACCACCTGCTTTGTTTTTTTTGCTGAGGATTGTTCTGGCTATTCTTGGATGTTTGTGTTTCCATATGAATTCCTGTGTTGTTTTTTCTAGGTCTGAGAAGAATGTTGTTGGTAATTTAATGGGTATTGCATTGAATTTGTAGATTGCCTTAGGTAAGATGGACATCTTCACAATGTTGATTCTTCCGATCCATGAGCATGGGATATTTTTCCACTTGTTCATGTCGGCTTTGATTTCTTTGAGCAGTGTTTTGTAATTTTCATTGTAAAGGTCTTTCACGTCTCTGGTCAGGAAGATGCCAAGGTATTTCATTTTTTTTGTGGCTATTGTGAATGGAACTGTGTTTTTTATTTGGGTTTCTGTTTGTTTATTATTGGTGTAGAGAAATGCGATTGTCTTTTGTACATTTATTTTGTATCCTGAGACTTTGCCAAAGGCTTTTATCAATGTAAGGAGACCTTTGACAGATTCTCTTGGGTTTTCAAGGTACACCATCATGTCATCTGCATAGAGAGATAACTTGACTTCCTCTTTTCCTATTTGAATACCTCTGACTGCCTCCTCTTCTCTGATTGCTTTAGCCAGGACTTCCAATACTATGTTGAACAGGAGGGGAGAGAGTGGGCATCCTTGTCTAGTTCCAGTTTCAGGGGAA
>NW_007258794.1:213384-252651 GCF_000164805.1 Carlito syrichta
TGTGGTGGCCGGGAGTGGCCACTGCACTCCAGTCTGGGCGACAGAGTGAGACTCCAACTCAATAAATAAATAAATAAATAAAACTGTTTGTCTCTCACATTCACAATGTAATCAGTCTGATTCTACCCAGACTTAGCTCCTCGGTATAAATCCTTATCTCCTCACCCAGAACAACTGCCACACCCACGTCCTCATCGTTTCTCTCACCGCAAGTTTTGAAAACCTGTCTAATGTGGCTCCTGTCCCTAGCAATTTTCTCAAGGTCTTGTACCCAAACTCAACTTTAATCATGTTCTTTCTCCATGCAAATCTTTGCCACCCTTCTGCTCCACAGTGACTAAACACAAACATCCCAGTCAGGCCTAACTTACCCCCCCTACCTTTTATCACTTGATGCCTATTTCTCTCATTAGCTCCAAAACGCTATGACCCACTGTTACTTAAACAAAGCATTGACCTTCAGACCTTTATTTATATCTTTGCCTTTTCTCTTGCATTGACCCAGCATTTGTCACTTAAGACTCATATTAAATATTATATCATCTCCATGAAGTTGTCACTGGCTACCCACATAGAATTCATCATACAGCCTCCTGTGTTCCCACTGTCTTCTGTGCAAATACTTGTATCCTAGTCCTAGGTAACAGTATAGGCATCATTGTATAAGATTACTCAGTTGTGATGCTTTGCTGGCTCCCTAACTAGACTATTAGCTTTTGGAAGGCAGAAAGACTGTCTTATTTGTCGTGCGCATCTTTGCATGTGCCAGTCTGTATGTATGGCATGGTTACCTTCTACCTTAATTGAATATCCTCATTTGAAGATTCTAGACGTTGAACTGATTCATTGATTCACTGAGCTGCTTCATGTCACAGAATAAATGCATCTTCTTAAATGTCCTTTTATTTTAGGGAAGCAGTTATTCTACTTAGGATATTAACAGTACGCTTTCTTAAACATACAGGTTTATTCTTTACAAACAAATGCATGCACACACTCTAAGAAAGATTGGGGACAAAGAAAGGAACCGATACCCACTGTGTGACTAGTGTGTCAAGAAGCAGGCAAAGCTCTTTTACTCAATTCAATTTATTTAATTTTTTAATAACTATTCTTCGCAGATATGTCATGTATTATTTAACTGGGGTGAAAATGAGGATAAGTGATCTTAGCTTCCTTTCCAACAGTCACACAGTATTTGTAAGTCAGGTTAGGCTAGGTTCTGCTTCAGTAAAAGGCGACTCCCAAATAATAGTGTCTTTATACAATGAACATTTATTTCTCACCCACTTAGCATGTCCCTGTTGGGCTAGCATGAGTTCTCTGCTTAGCACAGTCACTCTGGCATCTAGACTGACAGACCAGACTCATATCAAATGTTGTCAACACGACTGCTCACATTTCATTGCCACCACACCTGGCCACACCTAACTCCAAGAGGCCACAGCAATACAATTCTATCATTTTCTTCAAAAAGAGTATAGAAAGAATTACCTAAGAAATAGATGATGGCTGGGCTCGGTGGCTCAGCCTGTCATCTCAGCACTTTGCGATGCTGAGGCAAGTGGATTGCATGAGCCTGCGGGTTCAAGACCAGCCCAGGCAACTTGGTGAGACCTCATCTCTACAATAAAATTTTTAAAAATTAACTGGGTGTGGTAGCGCACGCCTGTAGTTCCGGTTACTTGGATGGTTGAGGTGGAAGGATTGCCAGAGCCCAGCAGGTCGATGCTGGGGTCGCCATGAGCATGCCACTGCACATCAGCCTGGGTGACAGAGTGAGACTCTAACTCAAGAAAAAAAAAATAAAAAAAAAATAGATGATGATCACTCTAGGGAAGAAGTTGAACACTGAAAACACATCTGCCTAACTTCAATATCCTGCTGTCAGCCATTTTTCATTCCTTTTTCCTTATGTAGAATGAGGTTAAACGACATTTTACAAATATAATTTGTAATATATGGCCCTTGAGGAAGGTGTGCAGAACTTCCAGACTAGTAATTATGCCAGTGTCAGTGTCAATCAGGGTCACTTGCAAATTCCGAAACTTGAAATACAAAAACAAGAGTCTTCTAGGCGAGCAGAAAGGAACCTTCATTTGGGACAGTCTCCTCAGGTACTGGCGTGGGACCACATGTTGAAAAAGCAGCGCTCTAGGGCTGAGGGTTCAATCCCTCAGCCTCTTTTTAAATCCCTTGCTGCTGATTACATGTTTCCTGCCTGTGGAATCTTCAGTGAAAAAATGTGAAACACACACTTCCTATGAACACGTGATCCTCTCAATTCTCTTCGAAAGTGGAGTCACTGTGACTCCCAAACTTCTTTGGGCACTGCAGAGTACAGAACTTACTGAATAATGCATTTCATCCTGAGGCTACTTGGAAGGAGCTCTGGTTAATGCAGTAGAAATCTTCAGACGTTTCTTTCTGGAGCCACTGATCAAAAGTACAGCTAATGGGAGCAAGTGAACTCAGGTGACTGCTGTTTTCAAGGGACAGTGAACAAAATCCCTATCATTAGGAAAGAGGCGGAGTAATAAAACCCAGTGTCAGACTGGCAGAGAAACCTTTCTCTCCACTTAGCCTTTCAAGTAAATTTAGTCACAGTCCCCCGGTAAGCCTCAGACTAGACGTTACCATGCCTAAATGGATTCTCCGGTGTTGGCATCATGTTTCTGGATCTGAGCAGATAGTGTCTTGTGGTGCTGGTGAATGAGGGAAGCACAAGGAACACAACCGGCAGGGCCAGGAAAACATCAAAAATCTCTCAGAAACAAAGTGAGGGGGAAGAAAGTCAGCCCTCATAAGACAGAAAGGAGGCGATTCTCACAGAACTGCTGCGTGTATGTCCCTCGGAGGGAGTGCTTTGTTTCACTTGGCTCCCGTGCCAATCAAAATGCCCCCTTGGCAGTGGATAAAATAAAATATAGAATGCAGAAATAAATGCCAAAACAAATTCATGCACAGAATGACCTTCCAAACGCTTCAAGGCCTAGCTAAGCTGTCCTCTACCAAATGAACTGAAAGGGCAAAGAAAAAAATCTATAATTTAGCTTCAACTAGAAAGATCTTTAAAATCAGCTTAAATACTAAAATATTTGCCAGTTTCTCCTTTCTTATGGTGACCTAACATTCAATGAATGTCTCGTGATGTGCCAGCCATTTCATATACATTTGCTCATATTATTTCCCAATACTATTGTGAAACGGATGCCGTTGTCCCAGTTCATGTTTGAGGAAATAAGTCAAGGTTAAGCAAATTGCCCAAGGTCACACTGGAGAGAGGAGAGCCTGGCATTTGTACTTTATTTTACTCCAAAGTTCATCCCATTTCTCCCCCCACAAGAACCAAGTTCTCAAGCTTGTATTTGAATAAGAAAACTCTATTAGGTACATTAAAAATTTCTGCTTTCTTTTGCTTTTCTTTGATGTCAACAAATGTGCCTCTTCCACACTGGTGGGAAAAATGCAAAATGGTGGAAGCCTAGTGTTTCAGAAGCATACAAATACATTTTTTGCACCTTTAGTTGAACTGAGGTATAAGAAGCCTACTTCACCAGACTACACCAACTAGATTGACTGTAAATCTTCAGACGTTATCCACAGAATTGATTCTTCATCTCACTGTGCTTGAGCGATTGCCACAAGAATAGTGGTGTTGAGTTCCCAGGGCCACTTGCCAAGGCACACAAGGAGTTTTACATAACTCCGGTAGACATAGCCATGAAGTGTCCAAGGGCAACTAGAGACAGAAAAACCTCTTGTCACCAGACCTATTGCATCATGTCAGACTTGGAGAAAGAACACAGTACCTCTGTCATTATGCCAGCATGAGACGTTGGCAGAAATCAACCCTGAGAGGACAGATTGCCTATGTAGCCTTCCTTGGCCCCATTGGTTCAGATGGGACTAATCACTGCAGCACAGGCCATGGTGATACTGGAACTGACACAATACATCAGGCTTCTCCACAGGGCTCCTTATGCCCCACATTTTTCTGTTAGTAAGGAAAGGTAGCCTCCCTACCAGGCCACTAAACAAGAATAAAGCACAGAGAAGGGAGTTAGAAGAGTGACCTAACTCCAAAGACTCTAGCGACAGGTCATTGGATCATAAAATGAAAAGCACGCAGATTCAAGGGTCAGGCAGACCTGGGTTGTAATCCAAGGTCAGCCATTAATTAGCCAAATGACCTTGGAGAGGTTACTTAAACTTCACAGCGTTGTTGTGAAAATGATACAACACATTTTCAAAGGGAAACAATATGGTGGCATAGTCAAGAGCCCCATATTAGGAGTCAAAGTGAGCCAAAGATCAGTTCCACAACTTAATATCCATGCTGCGCTGGCCAATTCCTTTGCTTTCTAAGCCTTAGTTTCCTCATCTGCAAAATCAGGTTAATAGATAAAAATTGTGTGTTAGAGATACACAGAAGAACATCAGTAGATACTAAAAACATATTTTTTTTAATTTTTATGTTTATAGATTTAGGGGGTGCATATGCAGGTTTATTACATGGATATGTTGCTTATTAAAAACATAATTCTTAAAGAAAAAACAAGAGATAGCTATAACACATCTTCATTCATATAAAATCCATTATATGAGAACACATTCAGGCAGAACATACACATAAATACCATAGAATAGTTATCTGTGGGGTGGAGGAAGGAATGAAAATGGGGGTGGGGATCAAAAGATGTATTTCATTACATGAGAGGGGCTTTGTACAGTCAAATAAAATAAAATAGTGCCATAAACTGAGTAGTGTGATTAACTCAATTTCCTGAACAAGAAATTGTAACAAACCAACAATAAACGCAGGAACAAGAACTAAATTTATGTCCGGGGACTGTTGGGGATTAAGCTTGCTAAAGCTTAGGAAGGGTTTAGCAGAATATCTGTTACATATCCAATGATGGCCACCCGTTTTGTAAGAGCCTCAGGAGTGTAGCAATCCTTCCCCCTTTCTTCCCATTATGAAGCTTGGATTATTTTTAGAGGGGCACTTGAAGGTCCCTTTTTTTGAGAAACAGATTATTAGCAAGAATGTCCAAAAAATCCAATTTTTTTCCCCATGAACTGGGTCTCCAAAAGCAGAGGTTGTTTCCAAGACTTCACTGTTCCTTTTACATAAGATACAAGCAAACAACTCTGGTATAACATTGAATAGACTCTGGTCTATAAAATTATGAAGATGAGCTCAGCTAATAGTGAATTTTGTTAAGTTGGTCATTTCTCATCTTTGATATTCAAAATGATTTAGCCAGGTTACATTTATTTATGCATTAGATCATTAAGGGTGCACAGTGGTCTTGTCCTTTATTAAACCAAATTAAAAATAATTTCTCAATTTCATTATTAATATCCTCCCTCTGTGAAAAGTATCTCCCTCAGCAGACCTTATTGACATTCAGTCTAGACACTGCCGAAGGAACTCACTTCATGAATATCAATAAATGTGCTGCATAGGGATGGGAGGATATTAAATGATTTCCAGGCATTTGACAGTTGACAAAATGTTAGGATAATAATTAAAACTGCAGACTGTCTAAAGGATAGTAGGGGTTTCTCAGTGCAGGAGTGCACATTGGTTATATGGGAACATTGGTCATATGGGAAAATACATTGGTGTATTTGTTAGAAGCTAGCTTAACGAAGGAATGTAACCTTACCTTCAGTTCATTTTGGCTTTATGCCCTCAGTGAATCCTAGACAGAAAGAGAGAAAAGCTCTTCTTTGTAAAGTGCCACTGACAGCTCATGTTATGCTCTTGATGTAGAAAAAAATAATAATATCTGATACAATTTCTTGCCTTGATTTTTTTCCTCCTCCAATAGAAGACATATTTAAATATTAATGGATTGATTAGAGAGAAAGCTAGGTGCAATTTGTTGCTGTTGTCCACTTCTTTCTATCGTCCTAATCCTCATCCGATGCCCATCCACTCACTCCTCCACCTCACATATTCTTATTTAATATTTCCAGGGAGGAATCTGGTCTTCAATATTTTTAAGAGCTCCCCAGCTCTTTCTCATGTACAGTTAAGACTGGCAGCTAATTAACTAAACCCATGATGCTCAAACTTGAGTGTGTATATGGGTGCTTGCTAAAAATATAGATTTCTAGAATATACTATCTGGCACTCTGGGTAGCTTTAGGGTGCGAGAACCTGCAGTTCTAGCAAACACTCAGAGATTCTGATTCAGGTAGTCCAAGGAGCACATATTGAGAAAGCTGGCTTGGTTCCACTTCTCATTTTTAGCTTAAACAAGCCCTTTGCCCAGCTGTTGAAGGAATGCAGATCAAAGAGCCTAACTGCACGCGGTTGCCCTCAATCAAGATATCTCTAATGAAGACAGCCAAGTACATTTTGCTAATAACGTTTGCAGGAACCAGCCCAAAAGAACAGGGCGAAAGAGATGTAATGTTTACCAAGTACATACTATGCCCCAGGCATTTGACAAATGTTCTCGGATTTAATTCTCAAAGCACACAGAGGTAGAAACAAGGCACACCTCCTTTCCTAGACCCCCCTGCTCAGGAGAGAAGAGTTGGAGATCTTGTGTTTTCTCAAAATCCAAAGACTCTTAAGATAAGTGGCCACGGGTCAGGGCCTTGGACATCTAAATGTCGGTCTCTCATTCTCACTCTTCTTCCTTCCTGTGCATTATGGAGCAGCACCAAAATTCTCCCAGCTTTTGTTTCAGCAGCTGTCCAGGTTTAGAGTTTGGAGGGTAGAGGTGGGGTGTCTGCCTCTTCTTGTTTCAGAAAGATCAGGAGAAGGTATGAGCTGGCACATGTGAAAATACGTGAGTTGTTTTTCTTTTTTTTCTTTTTTTTTTTTGAAGAAAAACATTATGCAGATGGAATAAGATTTCATCTGTGAAAAGTAAAAGTGCCGACATCATTGGACACTCTCTGAAATTTGTTCATCTGTCCATCCGTTTATTCATTAAGCATTATTAGAGCACCTATTGCATACAGAACCCTGAAGATTGGGAATATGACAGGCTCTGTACAGACATGATATTTTCAGATTGGAGGAGAGAGAAGGTGGCAAAATGGATAGAGACAGTGAGGGGGTAGAGGAATTGGAGTGAGGACAGGCGAGAGGAGGGGAGAACAGGAGACAGAAGGAGGGTGGACAAGAACACACATTTGCATTTGTACAAATGTTTTGCAGTTCGCAAATTTATGCATTTTTTATTCATTGCTTTTTGTCATCCTTTCAGTTTTTCTCATCCTTTAGCATGCAAAAGAATCACCTAGAAGAATACCATTCAAATTCTTGGCTCCACACGCAGAAATCTTAATTCAGTGAGCCTGGGCTGGCACCGGTGGTTATGGGATAATTGTTGGTCCATGACAGACCATGCTTTGAGTGGCATGAATTTAATTCGAAGTACAACACTATGAGGCAGATGAGGTTGGCATTATAATTCCCACTGTAATGTTTTTCCCAAGTTTTATTTAGGTTTATAAAATAAATAATACATATTTATGGTATACAATATGACACTTTGATGTCCCATGTTCCTTGTCACATTATTCACAATAGCCATGATAGAGAATTAACCTAAACACCCACCAACACATGAATACATCTTTAAAACGTGGTGTATAGATACGCAATGAAATACTATTCAGTCTTTAAAAAAGGACAGCTTGACATTTGTTAACTGCGCGAATGAGCCTGGGGGACATTATACTAAGCGAAATAAGCCAGGCGCAGAAAGACAAATGCTGCATGATCTCACTTACATCTGAAATATAAAAATGTCAAAGTCATAGAAGCAGAAAATAGAATGATGGTTACCAAGGGCTGGGGGTTGGAGGGTAGAATGAGGAGATATTGGTCAAAGATCCCCATTTAGAATCCCTTTTTTAAAAAGGAGGAAATTGAAGTTCAGAGAAGTTAAGCAACTGGTTTAACGTTCCAAAGCTACTAGGACTTTTAATGTCAAGTCTTGAGCTCTTTCTTGCTATGAATGATTTAAGCTCAATATTATTTGAAGTTGTACATGGGGAAAATCAAATGCTGACCATTGCCTTCCAAGTGGAGAGAGTTTCCATGGACACAAATATTGTTTTAATGGATTGCAAGGAATTCTCTTTAACCATAAATTCTGTAAGAAATAGTTTCAGCAAGATATAATCTAGCTGTGTCCCTTAAGGAACAAATTTTCCCAAGGTAGAAGAACTGAATACCAGAAGTTATCTTTGTGAAAACTGGCAAGGAATGCCATCTTCTTGCAGTTAAGTTTGAACTCCTTCTTGAGATTGTTTTGAACATTAATTGAGGATTAATTTGACCTAAAGTACCTTTGGCAGTTCTTGGCATGCAGTAGGCGTTCAATACATGCTAATTTCTGTGCTTCCCTTTTCACTCTTAATCCAACTTATGAGAATTGGGCATTAAGTAGAACAGTGCAAAGGTAACAAACACCAAGCTGTCACCTGGGTGCTTAATTTACATAAGTTTATTCAATTCTCATCACAATCCCAGAGAGCTGGTTCTGTTTCATAAATGAGAAACTTGAGGCATAGAAAGCAGATTTTTTTCCCATTCTCACACTAATTAGAAGTAGAGCTGGGAGTCCAGCCCAGGCAGTTTCCCTCTAGAGTCTGTATGCCCCAGTCTGGCATTAAAGATGTTTCAATTAGTTAAAAGGTAAAAATGAAGAGCTGAAATGAAAGTTGGTATTCAAGCTTGACCGACAAACCCAACCTTTCTACCAGCACCATTGTATGGTCCACAAAACAGTGCCCACTGGATGCTATATTTTTAAAAAAAATTATTTTAAAGATGTGTGGTATACTTCAGGATTAGGTATACAAGTGGTCATCATACAGGTAAAATGTGGGCCTCCCCTTGGTTCCCACTTTGTCTGGTTTGAGATCACATACCCTTATTGAAGTTGTGTCTTCCCTCCTACCTTGGCAGTACCCCACAACTGTCAATCATTTTCTTATAGTATTATGATAAATGTTCAGGGTCCGCTTATGAGTGAGGGTATATGGTACCCTGTTCTTTGTTTCTGTGATAGATCACTGAGTATAATAGACTCTAAATCCATCCAAGTTGCTGCGAAGTCCATAAGTTTGTCCTTTATGGCAATGTAATATTCCATTGTGTATATGTAACATTTTTTTTTATCCAGTCCACTTTTGATGGGCAGCAAGGTTGGCTCCATGTTTTTGTCATTGTAAGTGGTGTTGCAAAAAAACATGCGTATGTATGTTTTTATTTTTTGAAGAATGCTTTGAGTCCCTCAGGTATATTCCCAGTAGGGAGATTCCTGGGTCATATGGAAGGTCATTGTCTGGTTCTTTTAGAGATCACTACTGTGTTCCATAGAGATTAAACTAGTTTGCATTCCCACCAGCAGTGTAGAAGCATTGCGACGAATACTATTGCTACTACAGAAATGGTGCCCTGCCCACCTGCTCACCCCTGGAACAAGGGCAAAGCAAAATGGTTCTTCCCCTATTCTAATTCCTAGATCTTTGGGTTCTGATTCTTTCCTTTTAATCCCTGGTTTAATCAGTTGCTATTTAATCCCTGCAACTGCTCTATACCTTGCCTATCAGCTCTTGTGTTGATGAACAGGCTTCTCTCACCCATTTACTCACTATCCAAATAGCTCTTGGGTGCAGATTGCTCTGGAGCACTACCTGTGTTCAGGCAGTGTGTGCTTCTCGTGGTACAAGTGGGGGCGCGCGCATACACACCCTATAACTGTCCTTGTGGTGCTTTGCCGATGATGGGGAGATTAAGAGACATGCTAAGCAAATAATTACATTTCTGACTGTAGAATGTCAAACTTATATAAGGGAGAGAGAAAAAATATGGCCTCATGAAAGAGCATGAGAAACGAGCTTAAGTTGTTCATGCTGGGTACAGGTTCAGCAGCAGATGTCAAGGAAGGTGCTTTGGGTAAATGGTCTTTGAGCTCAGATTTGAAGGGTAAATACACATCCTAGGTTAAGAAGGGTGAGAGGAAATAACTCGAGTATAACAACCCTAGGGTGGGAGGGAACATGACAAATTCAATGAACTGAAAGAATGTCTAGGTACATAAAAGAACACTGATAAACCCCAAGGAAAGCTGGCTCAAGAGAAACAAAACGCAACCTCAGAATATATAGTGTAGACACAATATAAAGTCATTCATTAACTTAAGAGATAAGTATTGAATTCCTATCATGTTTCAGCACCTGTGCCAGAGGTAGAAAGTACTATAAAGATGAATAAGACATCTATTTTATTTTTATTATTGATCAAATAAACATCAGTACATCAATTAATCTGTATTAACTATGCACATGAGGGAACCCCCAAATCATAATTTATTTATAAAAAGTGTGTGTTTATTCTTACATGTTTAAACTTCAGTCGCCTGAAGTTGGTGATGTGGATGCAATACACCTATTGGGACGCTTTTCCCATTGCTCAAAACAATTTTTGAACTCGTCAATTTTGATGCGTTTTAGTGTTTCTGCCATTTTCTTTTGGTTTCATTTCACTTCTTCCACATTAGCATAACATTCCCCTTTGAGAATTTTTTTTAATCTGGGGAAAGGGCACGGTCAGGTGAATAGGGAGGGTGGGGCAGGGGGTTCATGTCGTTTTTGGTCAAAACAGCTGAACATTCAGCACGGCGTGCGCAAGTGTGCTTGTAAATCATCCATCATGAAATCGGCAAACCTGTTAAAAGAATCACTTCCTCCCCCCAAAAAATCACTGAAGCTGAACACAGCCTCTCTTAACAACACTAGCTAGTACATTGATGCTGATGGACTCCTAGAACACTGACCTAGCAGGGAAGCCTGAACTACAAGGGACCCGCCCGCCAAAAGATAATTCAGTGGTTTTTTTTGGGGGGGTCGCTTCTCAAATTTATATACAGAGATATCTATATATGCCTTACATAAATATAGAGAGACTATGTTATGGATATAGATATAGATAAAGCTGACTCAAGAGAAACAAAAAGCAAACCTAAAGAAGTATAATCCTCCTGTAAGGGACTTTAGCTCTGAAATTTTTTTTCCAAATTAAGAACATTTATTTATTAACTTATTTTTAAATTTTAGAGATGTGGGGTTCAGTTCAAGACTAGGTATACAAGTGGTCATCGTACAGATCAAGTTTAGGGCCTCTGTTTGGTCCCCACTTCACCAACTTTGAGATCAGTCACCCTTATTGATGTTACATGTTCCCCCCGCGAACCCCCGGCAGTTTCCCACTACTGCCAATCCCTTTCTCACAGTATTATGATAAATGTTCAGGGTCCGCTTCTGAGTGAGAACATGAGGTAATCAGTTCTTCGTTTCTGTGACAGATCACTGAGTATGATAGACTCTAAATCCATCCGAGTTGCTTGAAATTTTTTAAAATTCCAGACATGAACTATATGTGCAGATATGATTGAGAACCTGATTTATACCAAGTTTAAATGATTAGGTCTAGGTTCTCACTGTAATAAGTAAGAGTTAAAATTCATGCATATCTCAAGGACAGTAACAATTTGTTTCCCCTAAAGCCTGAGGAATGCCACCAAGGAATCCCAAAAGTAACAGTGAGCTCACTGTGTCCCATGGAGACTGGGATCCTAACCATTTTTAGGAGGAAGCATCAGAATGGTTTGAGTTCTGTGCCCTGACTCTCCACAACAGATTTGCTAAGGCTCTTCGGAGAGGCATATAACCTGGTTAAGAACTGTTCCTGTAGGAAAACTCATTTGACTTCTCATTGTCTCATGCATCCTGGTGACTTTAACAAAGACATCTCTTATGCAAATTAAACAAAAATGATGAGCTTTGACAATAAACAGAAGCAGCGTCTTAGCAAATAAATCTGCTTCTCTTCTGTCCTGATGACCTTAGCATCCAGTTGGTCTTTAGCCATGGAAGATGAATGTTTATCTGTAGCTTAATTAGTTAACAATAGTTAAGTGCTTCAAGAGCGCCTCAACTTGGCATTAAAGGACAATTACCCATCATCACCGGCTTCCCAGGACACTTGATGAAGCTGAGTCACACACCTGTCCCTGAGTGGGGGAAGTCAGGCAAGGGCAGAGTGTTTTGCTAACTCCCTGAAGCACTTACAAACACACTGCGTACTCTGCCCAGTCATTGAAGCTCACAAAGCCAATAGCAAGGAGCCCATTAAGGCAGGAGAGAGGGAGGGAAAAAACAAGTAGAAACTCTTCCTTAGCCCGGCATTGCCTGAGCCACGTGAGCTCCCGTAATAACCTGGATCTGCTCCACCTGGGACTGATTCCATTTGTTTTACAGGAAACTCTTCCTTTTTGAAAGGGAGATGCTTAAGCTTTTCACTGCCTGCAGCAGAACATGTTAATGCCTTGATTCCAAGGGTGTGGATCACATAAATCTGAAGTGTCTCTGGTTTCGGTGGGAATACTGAAACCTTTCTCGGTTGACGCATCTAGAAATTTTAAAAGCGTGACAGCTTTGAACCATCGTCAAAAGTTGCGTGGAACCTCACTTCTGGAAGGGTGTTCCATTTTTTTATGTTTCAGCTCGCAAATATCTCCCTTTTAAACCTGTCCTCCCTCCTGCTCCCTCATTTTATTTCCACCCTTCTTTTGATTATGCCAGGAAGGGTTATGACACCAGAAATGTGGGGTGGGGACTGAAAACAATTTGGGTAATGTGAATGCCATTACATTTTGTTGGCAAAACATGAAATTTCAATGTCAAGAGCTTTGAAAAGATTTATATGTCTACTCACATGTATACATACCTCACGTACATCTCTTTTTAGTTTTGTGTTGTTTTGAAAACAGGAATTTGCGAGCTTGAGAAAGAAAGCTTGTCACTACATGTGAGTGGAGATTTTTCTCTTAGTTGATATTCTGGGTCTCCCATTAGGGAAAGAAATACTGTTGAAGAAAAATATAGGCTTTCATAAGCCCCGTTGAGTGAATTTCCAACTTGTCTTGGTGGTATCACTGGTGAAAGCTTCCATGTTTTGTAATCATTAGTTCATGCATGCATTTGACAAATTTGCATTTGGAACCAATTGTGTACTAAGACTAGTATCTAGGGGATATGAAAAGTGAAATATTTTTTTAAAAAATGAAACCTGCTTTTAAGAGCTTACAAACTTGTGGAGGAAATATGAACTTTATACGATACGCTTCAAAGAAGAATATTCAGATACTTCCAGGAGAGTACAGACAAATGCTTTGGAAATAACAGGAGAGGCTGGGCTTGGAGGTTCAGCCTGTAATCCCAGCACTCTGGGAGGCCAAGGTGACTGGATTGCCTGAGCCTGTGGGTGACAGAGTGAGACTCCAACTCAAAAAAAAGAAAAGAAAAAAGAAATTACAGGAGAGAGGCATTGGTTACACTTGGGGTTGGTGATATTCAGCATGGCTTTTGTAAGGAGATGGGAATTGGGCCAGGCCTGACATGTGAAAAAGGCAAGAGAATATTGAAATGAAAAGGGAAAGGAGGTGACAGGAGAAATATCGTTAGGTCAGGAAGCAAAGTTGAGAAATCAATTATGGTGGGTGATCTTGAGTTAATGATGGTGCCCTTCTGCTCATATATGTCATGTGTTTTCAGTACTCTCAGAATGTAAGGAATGGACACAGAAAAGGCAGTAGGGATTTACCCAGGGATAAGATGGGTGCCATTGAAGGTCAAATAAAAGAACAGGCAAACTAGTGGTTGAAAGGGTGGAGTATGGAAACCAAGAACAGTAAAAGAGGGGAGTAAGAGCCAGTTAGCATTTTGCGTTTAGCGAATGATAGGGAATGTGGTATCTTCAAGAATCAACCAGACCTCCGTGTAGGCAAGGAGATAGAGGGACCAAAATTTGAGTATGTGGATGGACCATGCAGTCTACAAAGTTAAATTCCAGAAGACACAGTGAGAATAAGGGGAAGATGAGGAAAGGAAATGTCACAACACTGTTTTGAAGAGGGAAGTTTGATCTGAGCAACTGACTCTGTCAGTGGTTGAGGATAACAGCCATGTGGAACAGATAGTTAGCGGGAGCCCATTCTGGAGACTCTAGGAAAGAATCCATGTCCTTGCCTTTTCTGCCAGTTTCTAGAAGTTATCTTGGGGCATTGATAAAGTTAATGGTACTAGTTATAGATGAATGCATACTCTCTGTCATTAGATTAAGTTGTACTCTGGTAAGGAGACTTGGTGGTTTTAATATGGATTCTGGCTTCCTTTCCTCAGGACCTTAGATGAAATGTGTTCAGTAGAAAGTAGAACTTAGGAACAGTGGTGTTGCTTACTGCTTAGGAAACATTGGGTGTAATAGGCAGAATTATGGCACCCAAAGATGTCCACGTCTTAATTCCCCAAGAGCACGTAAATATTTTACCATTCATGGCTAAAAAGACTTTACATATAAGACTAACTTAAAAATCTTGCCAGGTTCAATGACTTGCTCCTGTAATCTCAACACTTTGGGAGACTGAGTTGAGAGGATTACTTGAGCCCAGGAATTTGAGACCAACCTAGACAATATAGCGAGATCTCAAAACATAAAAAAAATTAACTGGGCGTGGTAGCATATGCTTGTAGTCCCAGTTGCTTGGGATGCTGAGGCAGAAGGATTGTATGAGCCCAGAGATTTGTCATGATCATGACACTGTACTCTAGCCTGGGTGACAGAGGGAGACCTCGACTCAAAACAAAATAAAATATATCTTGAGATAGATTATCCTGGGTTATCCATGTGAGCCCAATGTAATAAAAAGAGTTCTTACCAGAAGGAAACAAGTTGTCAGAAGAGAGAGACAATGTGATCATGCTGGCTTTGATGCTTGAAGAAGGGGTCATGAACCAAGGAAAGTAGATAGCTTCTAGAAACTGGCAGAAAAGGCAAGGACATGGATTCTTTCCTAGAGTCTCCAGAAAGAACGCAGGCTCTCATCATTTTGATTTTAGCCCAGTGAGACACATTATGGACATCTTACTCCAAGAACTACAAGATAATAAATTTGTGTTGTTTTAAACCACTAAGATTGTAATTATTTTTTTAGAACAGTAATAGAAAAATAATATATCACATTGAGTTTAAGTGTAATGTATAAAAATCTGTTCTTAAGTAGTAGATGGCTGAGTTAGCTGGATCCAGGCTAGCTTAAGTGCAGAGTCAAGAGTAGCAGTAATCAAGAAGATGGGTAAGGGTAAGTATGAGTGCTTATTTCAAAGAGTTGCTCTTAACAAAGAAGGGGAGAAAGTAGCAGAGCAACCTGGGATGTAATAAGTGCTTCATGTGTGGCTTAAAAGGCTTTGTTGGAGTGTTGACTCTTCTGTGGGCAAAGTGATGTTTTGGAGGGAACAGACTTCAGAGAACACGTCGTTTGGTCCTCCCTGAAGATGGTTTTGTACAGGTCACATGGGCTTACGCTGAATGCCAAGGAAAGCCTTGAAGTGGGGTAAATGTTTGTGCATAAACAGGAATGGGTAGATGGAAGGAGGACAGATGTCAGGCAGCCTTCTCACTCTGGTCCTACCTGTTTGCCTAGCTGCCTATGCTTATAAAAGCTTCAGGGCATTTTAGCACCAGCTGAGCATGTTACTTCATCCCACCCCCAGCTGCCTTCCTGAGTCACTGCCCAGTCTTAGTCTTTTGCCCTCAGCAGCTGCCTGAGATCTCTTTGAGATAGCTTCCAGTGCTTACTCATCTCTGTATTGCCAGCGCCCCGTACGATGCTTGGCGAATATAGCAAGTGCACGATAAATCTTCATGAAATGAATGAACAATGGGGCAGGGTTCTACTCTTAAAGGATTTAAAGATTCATGGCAATGAGAGAGAATTACAAAGCAGCAAGTAATCTTAAGCTCAGATTTCTGGTCTAGATGAATTGTTTCCAAAAGCTGACTCACATCTGCTCACCAACTGATGCCAGGCAAGGAAAGATGCTTGGTCGCCGCCCTATGGATTTTGATTCCATAGGTCTGAGCTAGGGTCTGGGTATGTGTCTCTCTCACAAGCCCCTCAAGAATTCTGCTTGTCAGGCATGTCTGTGGACTCCTGGTCTTGACCTCAAAAAAGACAGAGATCATTGTGGAATAGGATGATCAGAGAAACATTCGTGGAGAAGTTGGGATCTGAGCTGAAAATTCAAGCAACGGCATGTTTCGAGGGATGGAGAAAAGGAAAAACAGCCAGGTCCAAGACACAGAGAGGCAGACACTATAAGAAGCAGTATTCTGTGTCTTTTGACTTTTCTTCTCAAAATATCACAATCTGCATTATTTATTTCTACCTGTCAAATCACTCTAAAACTTAGTGTCTTAAACAACAATTGTTGCTTATTATTTCTCAGTTTGAGAGTCACGAATTCAGAAGCGACTTGGCTAGCCCTTCCTGATTTAGGGTCTTTTATAGAGATACAGTCAAATGGTGCTAGGAGTTCGGGTCATCTTAGGGGATTCTTTAGTCAGGTGTCTGGACTGAAAAGGCTCAAAAGGTTGGGGGTTGAAACACCTGGGACTTCCTGGCTTCTTCCCCTCTCTCGATGCTGTCTCTTTATATGTTTTTCACACCATCATGGGTTTAGAGTCATTGACTTCTTACATAGTGACTTGGGCCTCTAAAGCAGCGGTCCCGAAGTTTTTCGGCATAGGGCAAACCACCATAACCTAGATCCCTCACAAGTGCAGTTCACAATAGGATTCGTGCTCCTATGAAAATCTAATACCACTGCTGATCCAACATGAAGTCGAGCTCCACTTGCCCACGGCTCAGCTCCTGCTGTGCGACCAGGTTCCTACCAGAGCACAGATTGGTACTGGTCCATGGCCCAGGGGTTGAGGACCCCTGCTCTAAAGCACATATTCTGAGAACCCTGACAGGGAGAGAGAAGCAAAGGAGAAGGTAAATAATAGGACCCATGTGAAATCTGAAGATGCATGTAGTTGGCAGATGCATAGTAGATGGCGAGGAAGCCATGACTTTAGGAAGGGCTTGTGTTACCTTCAGCCGAACACTAACAGATTATTCAGTATTTCTCAGTATAATTCAGTATATGGATTGCACATGATACAGAAGAATCATCATTAAAGACATTAACCTCAAAATGCATGATTTTATATGGCTGTATCACAAGGCAATGTAATAAGGCCTTCAGCTTTCAATCATCTTTGAGGGTCAAGGATCACTTCATAAGAGTCAAGTGTGGAGAATGGACATATTGCTATGATCTGAGCCCAAAGACTTGAGTTCCATGCCTACCACTTGACAAACTGACATCCCGGGCAAATCCTGAACTTCCTTCCTGATCTAGCTGTTGATTCCTCCGACATTATCTCCTTCTATCTCTTCCTTAAACTTGACAGCCCAGCTTTTCATATTACTTGCTGTTTCCTGAGAGGCCAAAACTCTTTCAGGCCTCTGTGCCTTTGCACACAGTGACCTTCTCCATACCACTCTGTGCCCAACAGCTGTTCCTCCTGGCATTTCAACCCGATACAGTCACAACTTCTTAGAATGGTCAGATCTTCACTCCCAGAGGAGCCAACCCTCTGGGTCTTCTAATGTCCTGCATGTATCTGCATCTTTGCCTGTGTTTTGCTGTGTTCACTGCTAGGTTTAGAGGTCCTTACGGTTTAGGTCTTCATTATCTCTGGAAAGTTCACAGTGAGCATACTGTTGGACACATAATAATCTATCAGTAAATATGGGTGAATGAATAAATGAATGCATGAATGCAGGCGGAAACAAATTATCTTAAAATATTGGCCATCCATTCTTTGACGCAATTAGACCCTGACATCGAACTTCAGGAGGCATTGGCCAAAATCTCTTTTCACGATCATTATATTGTCAAGATTGCCCAATAAACAGGAAATTTTTACTGTGTCTGGATGTCACAGTAAAGACCTTAACCTTTGGAGTCTATTTTCTTCTTCTTCTTCTTCTTCTTCTTCTTCTTCTTCTTCTTCTTCTTCTTCTTCTTCTTCTTCTTCTTCTTCTTCTTCTTCTTCTTCTTCTTCTCCTTCTCCTTCTCCTTCTCCTTCTCCTTCTCCTTCTCCTCCTTCTCCTTCTCCTTCTCCTTCTCCTCCTCCTCCTCCTTCTCCTTCTCCTTCTTCTCCTTCTCCTTCTCCCTTCTTCTCCTTCGAGTTGGAGGTTGGAGTCTCACTCTGTTGCCCAGGCTGGAATGCAATGGGACACTCAGGGCCACCCCAGCATTGACCTGCTAGCTCCGGTGATCCTTCTGCCTCAGCCTTCCAAGTAGCTGGAACTACAGGTACTCGCTACCACGCCTGGCTAATTTTTGGTTTATTGTAGAGACGAGGTCTCGCCAAGTTGCTCGGGCTGGTCTTAAACCACAGGCTCAGGCAATCCACTCGCCTCCCAAATAGCTGGGATGACAGGCTGAGCCACTGAGCCCGGCCCTATTTTCTTTGTTGCTGAGGATCCTGGGGAAAGATGAAGGTGTCTCCATGCATATCTCTTTGTATCAAATCCATAGCCCCTTCTATTTTTTGGCTATAGGAATACGGTGCTGCATATCTTTTTCTGCTTCAGAAAGATGTGACAAAAGGACAATTCATTCCTGGTTGGCTGTGAATGCCTACCAAGCGGAGGTAAATGGCAATCTGACTGGTCTCACACTACCTTGCTGGGATGGAGCCAAACAGGACCAAAAGCTGTGCCATGTTTCTCTCATTACCAGCAGAATGCGGAGCTGGAACGTGGCCCTGTGGTCACATAGATCTCAGTTATGAGCAATTTGATTTCATTTTGCTGAGCTTCAGTTTCTTCATTTATGGTCTGTTGATCGTTACCTCATCATGCTCAGCTCCAGACATTGGAACTGTTGCGAACTCTTGTGGAGACAACTTCAGCAAAATCACCCAGCCCATTTTCTAGCACATAGTAGGTGCTCACAGATGGTAATCATCTTTTCTCTTCTCTCACATGACCCGCTCAAGAAGAGAACATTCTAGCTACCCATGACAAAGAGGCCATTTCTGGCTTTCCTTTTCTGCTTACTAAGGGTAGGGCAGGGCTCTGGGTATCTTGTGTGTTTCTCACTGGCTTGCACACCCAGGCACACCCATTCACAGGGCTTTGTTTCTTTAACCTCAAGTTATGTAATTAGTAGGTGTAGGGCTCTGGATTTGCTTCCATGAGGATCTTTTTCAAAATCCCTGATGATTGCTCTAGGGCTCTGAGTGTATGTGTGAGACAGAAGCCCATACATGCTTCCCGCTTGAAGCACCGGGCCTGAATTAGGTCATGCAATCATTGCATTTTTCTTTCTTTCTTTTTTTTTTTTTACCATTTCACAAGCTGCTGCCATAGAAGCAGGCTAGGACCACAGAGAACAAAGCAAGTACGGGGAATTTCTTCACCGTGCTTTATATTTACACATACATGTTGGCAGGGAAATGGTGACTCATTCCCCTTGCTAGAATACAGCAGATAGGCCAGTTCTTAATGACTTTATTTCAAAGGTTAGCTCCCCCCACCTTCAGATAAATCCTCTACAGCTGAACTTAATCTCTGGAAGTACGGGACATGCTGGGAAGAGTATTAACCTGTTCTGACCCCTCGGTACCATTGCGCAACAGGGAATACATAGGTGGTATCTGAAGAACCCTCCCCAAATCTGTGGGAAGTGAAATAGAGAATAGTTGATGATTCAAAGATGGGTGATGGTGCCCAGTGAAAGTTACTGTCCTACCTACGGTGTGCCAGATCCTTGTGTCAACCAGCTCATTTTGCAGGTAGGGTAAGTAATTTCTCCCAACTACCAATGCTGATAAGCTGCAGAATTGAGATTCAAGTCCAGACAAAGCTAATGTTAAACTGCATGTACCTTCCACTCTGTCTCACAGCCTCCCTAGAGTTGAAATTAAGTGTTTTGTCTGCCTACTGGCCATCTCCCTAGAACTGCCACTACATTCGGACCCACTGGAGCTGTCAGTCACAGCGCCTACCCCTCCTTTCTCTGCCACTGGCAGACTGTGTTCTAGCATTCTGGCTCCTAGTAAGTCACACATAGAAGACAGTTGAAGGAATGCCACTTTTAAAACTCTCCCTATGTGATCCTGTTTTCTTGGTTACTCTTCCTGAGATCTGATTGTTTCCCTCTTTCGTTGATTCGGAAAATAACCCACCGATAAACCTCCTGTACATTATTTTTGTTTGACTTTACTTAAGTCAGCCTGGAGCAGTTTCTGTTGCATGCAACCACAGACCCTGATGGATGATGGCTGCATTGTGAGGCACTCGGATAACTCCATGGTTGAATGCAGCAGCTGCACATCTTAAGAGAGCAGTTCTTAAATTAGCAAACATTAGAATCATCTGGAGGGTTTTGAATATTTATAACTGAGACCAATCTGTTGAGTTTCTCATCCAGTAAATCTAGAGAATGAAAACCTGCATCTTTAAGGAATCCCTGGCTGATACTGACACTTCTGGTCCAGGATCTCACTTTAATTCAACAAATATGTTCTGATGGGCTAGTAACCGTAAGCATTTGAGAGGTGTGGTTGCCTGCTATGACACAGACTTCTCTAAAAGCCATCAATGAATATGCAAATTCAGAAACTGCCAGAACTCATCATTATTTGGTTCTCCAACTTACATATTCCTGGTTCCTTGTATATTCTTTTTTTTTTCTTTTAGAACCACTGTTTTAAAAAAATAATACTACACTTTATTTTTAGAGCAGTTTTAGGATCACAAAAAAAATTGAACAAAAATCCCAAATAATTATCATATTACCATTGCCTTCACAAAGGAACAACCTATCCTACTGTCAACATTCCATACTACAGTGGTACGTTTGTTAAAAATCAATGAACCGAAGTCAACACATCATTGTCACCCAAAGCAGATAGTTTATATTTGGGTTCATGCTTGTTCTCAGATCTCATATGCGTTTTGAAAAATGTATGTATCCACAAATGTAGTATACGTAAGACCAATATCATTTTAGCATAGAACAGTTTTACTGTCATAAAGATCTTTTATAATCTACTTATTCATCCCTTTCTCCTAACTAACTCCTGGAGGGTTTTTTTTATTGTCTTCATAGTTTGGCCTTTTCCAGAATGTCATACAGTTAGAATCACACAGTATGTAGCCTTTCCATATTGGCTTCTTTCAATTAGTAATGCATTTAAAGTTCACTTATGCATTAAAGTTTCCTCCACATCTTTTCATGACTTGATACAGCTGTCTTTCTTTTCGGTGCTGAAAAATATTCCATTGTTTGGATTACCACAGTTTATTTATCCAGTCAACTAATGGAGGATACTTTGGTTATCTCCAAGTTTTGAAAAATTTGAACAAAAGCCACTATAATAGATTGGTGTGAAGGTTTATATGCAGACATAAGTTTTCAACTTGTGTAGGTAAATACCAAGGAGTAAGATTGCTGGATCATATGGTAATAGTAGGTTTGAGTTTTGTAAGAAATTGACAAACTGTTTTCCAAAATGACTACTGTTTTGATTTTGCATTCCTACCAACAATAAATGAGAGTTTTTGTTACTCTAAGTCTTTGTCAGCATTTAGTTAATCAATATTCTGCATTTTGGCCATCACAATAGGTAGGTAGTGGTATCTCATTGTTGTTTTAATTTGCATTTCTCTTATGACATAAAATATGGAGCATCCTTTCATATTCTTACTCGCCATCTTATATTTTCTTTGGTGAAGTGTCTGTTAAGGTTTTTGGCCCATTTTTAAACCAAACTGTTTTTTATTGTGGAGTTCTTTGTGTATTTTGGATAATAATCCTTTATCAGATGTGTCTTTTGCAAATATTTTCTCACAGTCTGTGGCTTTCTTCTCATTCTTTTGACATTGCCTTTCACAGAGTAGAAGTTTTAAATTTTAATAAAGTTCAGTTTATCTATTTATAAAGTTTAGGTTATCAGTTACTTCTTTAATGCCTATGTAAAGTCATCATAATACTAAGGCCAACTAGATTTCTCCTATGCTGTCTTATAGGAGTTTTATGTTTTTTTTGTTTTAAATTTAGGTATATGATCCATTTTGAGTTAATTTTTGTATAGGATGTAAGGTCTGGGTCTAGATTCACTCTGCATGTGAATGTCCAGTTGTTACAGCACCACTTGTTTAAAAAGCTACTTTTGTTTCATTGTCTTGTCTTTGCTCATTTGTCAGAGATCAGTTGACTGTGTTTATGTGAGCTTATTTCTGGGTCCTTTATTCTGTTCTTTTGATCCAGTTGCCTATTTTTCCCCCAATTCCACATTGTCTTAATCACTGTGACATAGTAATAAGTTTTGAAGTTAGGCAGTTTCAATCGTCTGGCATTAATCTTTTCCTCTGACATTGAGTTTGCCATTCTGGGTCTTTCATTTTTTTCATAGAAACTTTAGAATCGATTTGTTGATAACCATAAAATAATTTTCTATAATTTTGATTGGGCTCACATTAAACCTATAGATTGAGTTGGGAAGGACTGACATCTTGACAATATTGAACCCTCCTATCCATGAACATGGAGTATCTCTTCATTTATTTAATTCTACTTTGATATTTTCCATCAGATTTTTGATTCCTCATATAGATCTTATACATATTTTGCTAGATTTACATGTATCTTATTTATTTGAATGTAAATAGCAACATAATTTTAATTTAAAATGTCTCTTGTCCATTGCTAATATACAAGAAAGTAATTGACTTTTGTACAATAACCTTGTATGCTAAATTTTCCTATAATTAGTTATAAGTTCTGGAACTTATTTTGTCAGTTCTTTTGGATTTTCCACATGTCCTATCATGCTAGGGTTTTTAAGAAATAGAACAACATCACAATACAAACATTATTTAATGCTGAAAATAAAATCATGTGTTATAAAAAACTGGGGAAGAACTTTAGCATCTATTGAGTACTTACTATGTGCCAAGAACCATATTAAGTACTTTATTTGTAGCTTTTAATTAAATCTCATTGACAACATTCTGATATATGTGCCTTTGCTCTAATTTTACAAACAGAAAATGGATGTTCAGAGAGTAATGAATATGCCTCAAGACACGTAGCTATTAAGTGACAGTGCCAAGAATTCAGACCAATCTAGACCTGATTTCAGGTTTGAACCTGATTACTATGCAATATTGACTCTTATAATCCATTTTTTAGCACCCAATTCACTCCAGAATAACCAATAGTTGTATGCAGCATTTCCTCCAACTCTTTTTTCTCTGAAAACCTATAAAAGAGATTTTTAAAGAAAAAGAACCTAAGCGGTCATTAATACCATTTTCAAAAGAAAAGAAAATGTCAACTATATGAGATGATGGATATGTTAATTAGCTTATAGTGATTATTTCATAGTGTATATGATTATCAAAACATTACATTGTACATCTTTAATATATACAATTTTTATTTGTCAATTATACCTCAATAAAAATTTTAAAATAGCATTTTCAAGAGCATGATACATTTATTCATTTATTTACATGAAAATAGATGCTGAGCATCAACTTTGTATTGGGCATTTTTGTAGGAATAAAGTAATACATAAAAATCCCTTTTCTAGTAGATCTTGCCTTCTAATGGTTACTGTGCTTTCTGTCTTGTATATTACCTGCTGGAGTTATTTTCACAACACTGCATGAATTTTTTAGTAGTTTATCTAGGATATATAACATACATTCTTAATTTAGAATTAATCATTCAGTCATTAAAATGAAATAAAGTCTTGGAAACTTGGATGAAATTAGAGGCCATTGTCCTACGTGAAGTAATGCAGGAATGGAAAACCAAATACCACATGTTTTCACTTATATGTAGGAGCTAAGCTAGGGATCTACAAAGGCACATGGAACAGTATAATGGACATTGGGATCTCATATGAGAAGAGGATAAGGGAGGAGTGTTGAAAATTGTCTATTAAGTGCACCAGTTGGGGTGATGGGTACACTTAAAGCCCAGACTTCATCATTATATAATACATCCATGTCACCAAAAATCACTTGTACCCCTAAAGCTATTAAAATAAAAAAGAATTAATACTGTTCTAATTCACACAAAATATAGGCACTGTTCAACCATATTTACCCATTTTTCTTTCTACCAGAATTATCAGGTTTGTAATATCTATATATAAACACAAGAAAATGGTACAATTTTTGTTGAAGTCATATGCCTTTAAAAAATTAAATACTAGTTTATATTTACACAGACACTTACAATTTCTGATACTTTTCATTTTTTCCTAAAACTTTAAATTTCTTTTTAGGATCATTTTTTAAGTCTGAAGTACCTTCTTTAGTATATGTCATCAGTCTAAGCCTGTTGACAACAAATTCACCTGGTTTTTCTTCATCTGAAAATGTCTTTAAATAACTTTTCCTTGGGGGATACATTTACTGGGTATAGAATTTGGGGTTGGCAGTTGTTTTTGTTTGTTTGGTTTGGTTTTTCATCCAGCACTTTAAACATATTTCACTATCTTTTAACTTCCATAGTTTCTGATGAGAAACTAGCTGTCATAAATTGTTCTCCCTCTATATGCAATGTGTCATTTTTCTCTGGCTGCTTTGCAGATATTCTCTTTCTCTTCAGTTTTCAACAGCTTAATTTTAATATAGCTATATGTTTTCTTTGTATTGATTCTATTTGAGGTTTACTGAGCTTCATCAATTGATACATTAAAGTCTTTTATGACATGGAGGAATTTATAGCGATTTTTGAAAAATGAAATTTCTGTCCCATTCTCTACCTCCTTGATTTGTCTGACTGCTATTACATATATTTTAGACAATTTGGTATAGCCCCACACTTCCCTATCTGGTCTTTCATTAATTTGTTTTATTATTTTTAAATTTTATTTGAAGACTTGGTATTTAATAAAAAGAAATATAAAATATCTGACTAATTTATATATTGATTACATGTTGAAATGATGATTTACAGATGTATTGAGTTCAATAAAATATGCTTTAATTTTTAACTGTTTCTTTTTACTTCTGTAATATGGCTACTAAAAAAATTTAAATTTATATATTGCACACATTAAATTTCTATTGGAAAGCACTGGGTAAGATCAATGAAGACTGACCAGAATTGTTCTCCTTCTCTTCCTTCCTCTGTGGTTCTTTCTTCTTTTCCAGATATCTAATTTATTTATTTTATTTTATTTTAATTTTTTAAAGCAGGATTTATTAAGAGGACAGAAAAGCTCCCACAGTGGGAGGGGACCTGAAGGGGCTGCCCTATTTTTATTTTAGAATTGTGGAGAACATGTGAAGATTTGCTATATAAATATATTGTGTAACAGTGATGTCCAGGTTTCTGATTTCAGCAGTGCCCAGCATCTGTTGTTCCGGTCCTTGTTCCCTTGCACCCAATGCTTAGTGCCCACTTATGAGTCAGAACATGTGGTATTCATATTTTTGTTTCTATGTTAATTCACTAAGAATGATGGTCTCCAGGTGCATCCACACTGCTGCAAAGGGCATGATTTTGTTCTTCTTTATGGCTGCGTAGGAATGGAAAACCAAATACCACGTTTTCACTTATAAATAGGAGCCCAGCTAGGTATCAGCTACATATCAGCTCTCTCTTGTACATCTGGTAGAATTCAGTTAAGAATTCTATCGCATACATATACCACATTTTATTTATTCAGTCTACTTTCTGTAGGCATCTGGTATGGTTCCATATTTTCACTATTGTGAATACTGCTGCAAAAAACATATACAAACAGGTGTCTTGGGTAGAGTGACTTGTGTTCCTTTGGGTGTATTTTCAGGAGTGGGATTGGTAGGTTCATTGGTAGCTCTATTTTTAGTTATTTGAGAAAGCTCCAAAATGTTTGCAACAAAAGTAGAACTAGTGTAAATTCCCCCCAACATTATATGAGCATTTCCTTTTCTCTGCAGCCTTGCCAAGACCTGTTGTTTTTTGGCTCTTTAATAATAGTCATGCTGAATGGCGTGAGATAATATCTCAATGCAGTTTTGTTTTGATTTGCATTTATCTACTGATTAGTGATGCTAAGCATTTTTTTTCAAATGTTTGTTAGCGGCTTGTACATCTTCCTTCAATAAGTGTGTATTCATGTCCTTTGCCCACTTTTAATGGGATTATTGGGTTTTTTTCTTGTCAATTAATTTGAGTTCCTTATAGACCCCAAATTTTTCTTCTGAGATTCTTGTAGATGGAGATTTCACATCTAAATCTTTAGTCCATTTTTAGTTAATTTTTGCGCATGGTGGTAGGTAGGGGTCCAGTTTCATTCTTCTACATATGGTTAGCCAGTTTTCCCAGCACCATTTGATAAATGGTGCTTCCTTTCCCCAATATTTGTTTCTGTCAACTTTGTGAAAAATAAGTTGGTTGAACATCTGTGATTTTTCTCTCTGGATTCTCTATCCTGTCCCATTGATCTATGTATTTATTTTTGTACCAGTACCAAACTGCTTTGGTTATTGTAGCCTTGTAGTAAATATTGAAATCTCGGAGTGTGAGGCCACGAGCTTTGTTCTTTTGCTGAGGATTTCATTAGCTATTCAACCCCTTTTTTTTCTTCCATATGAATTTAAGTACTATCTTCTCTAGGTATGTAAACAATGTTGCTGACAATATGAGAGATATTTTGTTGAATCTACAGATTGCTTTGGATAGAATGGACATTTTGATGATATTGATTCTTGCAATGCATGAGCACGAGACGTTCTTCCCTATGTTTATATCACCTTTGATTTCTTTTTGCAAAGTTTTGTAGCTCTCATTGCAAAGACTTCAACTCTTTTGTTTAATAAATACTGAAATATTTTATTTTTTGCGATTAGTATAAATGGGATCATGTTTTTGATTTGTTTCTCAACCTGATTGTTGTTGGTGTATAGGAATACAACTGATTTTTGCATTGATTTTGTATCCAAGATTTCACCAATGTTGTTTATCAGTGCAAAGAGGTTTTTGGCAGACTCTCTAGGATTTTTCTCAGCATAGAATCACATAGCCTCTGAAGAGGGATAATTTAACTTCCTCTTTTCCTATTTGGATACCTCTAATTTCTTCCTCTTGTCTAACTGCTCTGACTAGGACTTCCAGTACTATGTTAAATATGAATGGTGAATGTGGACATCCTTTTCTTGTTCCAGTTCTTAGGGGAATGATTCCAGCTCCTGCTCTTTAAGTATAATGTTGGCCATAGATGATGCCTATTATTTAGAAGAATGTTCCTTTAATGTCTAGGTGTTTGAGAGTTTTTATCAAGAAGCAATGTTGGATTTTATTAGATACTTTTCCTGCATTTATTGAGATAATCATGTGGTTCTTGATTTTATATCTATTTATGTAGTGGATTACATTTATTGATTTGCACATGTTGAATCACTTTTGCATCTCAGGAATGAAGTCCACCTGATCATAATAAAGAATCTTTGTACTGTGTTGTTGGATGCAATTTGCTAGTATCTTGTTGATATTTTTTTGTCTATGCTTAACAGTGAAATTGGCCTGACGTTTCATTTTTAGTTGGGTCTTTGCATTTTGGGGGATCAGGATGACACTGGCTTTATAGAGTGAGTTAGAGAGGATTCCTTCCTTCTTGACTGCTTGAAAAACTTTCAGTAGATTGCTATCCGCTCTTCCTTGTATACGTGGTAGAATTCAGCTAAGAAACCCTCTGGCTCAGAGCTTTTTGTGGCAGGGAGATTTCACTGAATCAATTTCTTCGATTGTTATTGGTCAATTCAGGGTTTTACTTTTTTCCTGTTTCAATCTTGAATGATTGTGTGCTGTCAGAAATTTATCCACTTCCTCTAGATTTTCTCCAAGTGTTAGATTTTCTGTGCAGGTGTTCATAGTATGTGATAATCTTTTATCTGACCTCAGTATCTGACTATATTTTGTATTTCTTCGGGGTTAGCTGTAACATTGTCTTTTTCATTTCTAATTGTGTTTATTTGAATTCTCACTCTCTCTCTCTCTCTCTCTCTCACTCACCAGGGTTCTATCAACCTTGCTTATCCTTTTAAAGAACCAGGTTTTTGATTCTTTGATCCTTTGTATGATTTTTTTGATCTCTATTTCATAAAATTTTGCTTTATTGTAATCATTTTTATTCTTCTACTGGGTTTTGAATTGAATTATTCTTGTCATTCCAGCTCCCTTAGGTGTGATATTGAACTGTTTAATTCAGATCTCTGTTTTCTTGATAAGTGCATGGAAAGATATAAACTTCCCTTTCAGCGTCACTTTTATGTCATCCCATAGGTTTTTATATGTTGTGTTTTTGTTTGTTTCTGTACATCTTTTTATTTCTACCTTGATTTCAATGTTAGTCAAAAATACATTCAGAAGTATGTTGTTTGATTTCCATGTATTTGTGTGTTTGGAGGGATTTCTGTTGGTGATGATACCTATTTCTATTCCTGTGCTCTGAGAAGATGCTTGATATTATTTAAATGCTTTGAAATTTACTCATTCTTGATTTATGTTCAAAGATGTGGTCCACCTAAAAGTATGCTTTGTAAGTTGATGAAAAGTATGTATATTCTGTGGTTGTAGGGTGAAGTGTTATATAGATGTCTATTACATCGAACTGTTTCAATGTTAAGGTTCCTGATTTCCCAGTGAGTTTTCTGCCTCAGTGATCTGTCTAAAGTTGTTACTTGGGATATTGAAGTCTTCAATTGAAGCCATAAAAAGTATGGCTATTTATATTCTCTCTTAGATTAATTAGCAGTTGTCTGAGTGCTTCTATGTTGGGTGCATATACATTCAAGATGAATATTTCTTGCTGGTGAATTGAGCACTTTATCAGTATGCAGTGTTCTTCACTATCCTTTATAACTTTTAGTGGTTTAAAGTCCATTTAGTCTAAAATAGCTACTCCTGCTCTTTTTTTGTTTTTCATTTACCAGGAAGATCTTTTTCCAGTCCTTTACCATGAGCCCGTGGATATCATTTGAAGTGAGCTAGGTTTCCTAAAGACAGTAAAAGAATGGATCATATTTTTTTACCCAGTTTGCCACTCTGTGTCTTTTGGGCCTTACATTCAATCTGGCCATGTTAAAGTTAATTATTGATATGTGGAGGTTTGTTCCTGTCATATTGTTACTTAGAGACTGCTTTGCTTTTTGATTTTGTGAGTAATTTATGGTCTGTAAACCTGTGCTTACTTATGCTTCTGTGATGGGTGAAACTGTTTCTGGAGGGTTGGTTCAGAGGTGGCATATTCTTTTAGGGATTAATGCAGCTTAGTTTAGTGGGGTAGAAAATTCTTGGCTGCAATTGCCTATCTTTAGGAATGTTAAAGATGGGGCCCTAGTCCTTTCTGGCTTATAAGGTTTCTTCTGAGAAGTCTGCAGAAAATCTGATGGATTTTCCTTATTAGGTGGTCAGTTCCTTCTCTCTAGCTGCCTTTTCGGTATTTTCTTGCATGCTCATCTTGTGGCGATAGATTATTATGTGTCTTGGGAATGATCTTTCTTATGTAGCACTTCACAAGAGTTCTCTGGGTCTCTTTCATCTTCATGGCCATTTCTCTAAAGAGAAGGGAAATTTTCTTTCATGACCTCTTGGAAGGTTTGCTCCAGAGTGTTCTCCGTTTCCCCTTCTCTCTCAGGGATGCCATTCAACCATAGACTTGATCTCTTTACATAATCCCAAAACTGTTGAAGGCTTTGCTCATTCTTCATGAGCCTTTGCTCTTTGTTTTTATCAGACTGGGTTAATTCAATAGTTCAGTCCTCAAACTCTGAAATTACTTCCTCTGTCTGGTCAGTTCTGCTGCTCAGGCTTGTCACTGTGCTTTTAAGTTCCAGGAAAGAATTCTTCATTTCTAGGAGTTTCAGTTGGACTTTTCTTATATTGGCTAGCTCAGTTTTTATTTCCTGCACTGTTTTCATTGCCTGGGTAATGTGTTTTCCCATCTTCTCATGGCTTTCCTTCACTGTCTTTGCCATTCATAATCTGAATTCTATGTTTGTCCTCAGGGCCGTTTCATTCTGGATGGGTTCATGCTTGAGACCTGGGAAGTTCTTTTGTGGATGCTGACTTGTTAGGGCTTTGAAATTGCCAGCATTTTTTTTCTTTTTCCTGGTTGTTTCTCATCTGTGAGGGCAGACTCTTCTTTTTTATTTTTACTTCTGCTATTTTTTAATTAGACAAAAAGTGGCTACTTTTGCCTGTCTTTCCTCTCTGGCTCACCTGTGGCAGGCGGAGCAATGGCAGGGAGAGCAGTGTTCTAGGAGGGAGGGACCCTCTGAAGCTGCCTCACTGGTGCATTCAGGCAGAAGTAAATGGGACCCTTGCTCTATTTCAGGTTTTCTTTTGCCTCCCACACAGGCAACAGGGATAGCTCTTTCCCAGACTGCCTGTCTGTCAGTAAGATTAGCAGACAGCCAGGCGGGATCCTGCAGTTCTGCGCTTGCTCAGGAGCTCTTGGGGGTGTGGATTGATCTCCTTTCACCCAAGAGTTAAGGGGAAGCACTGGGGTGTTATTTCTCCCTCTGTCTGTGGGCGTGTGGGCTCACTGACACCCAAGCGCTGTGCAGTGGGCCCCCACTTTTTAGATCCTGCCCTGTTCTGTGGGAGAGGCTGTAACCACAGTGGTGGCAGCCTGAGCACAAACTGTTTCTGTAGCCCTGGCCCAGGGCTGTGAGAGCTGCCCGGCGCTGCTAAGACTTTATGCAGAATGGTTTGCATTGTCCCTGCCTAGTGCTGGGGAGGAAGGGATGTGAGAGGCCCCATGTGGCACAGCCCACCCCCACTGAGTGTTTCCCACTGCAGTTCTTCGGGGGATGGGAGGCTTGGCGGTTGTGGTGGAAATGTCCTGAAAACTGGAATTCCCCGGCTTCCAAATTGGTCCCACCAGTGCCTCTGTCTCCACCCAGGGCAGCCCTTTGGGCCTGGCAGGCTATCACTCCCTTGGCTGAGATTAGAGGCCCTTGTGAAGTATAGAGAAGAAAAGCTGTGTTTACTCTCACCCCCCTCTGCCTCCAAAGGTGATCTCTTGTTCTCACATTAGGACTGCTTCCAGGGGTGTCCAGGGCTTGCGACTGTCTGTCCTCTGCATCCTCAGGTGATCGTCTGGCAGATCTCAGCTTGGATTTTCAGGTCATTTTCCTCCAAATAGGCTTCTTTGAAAAGAGCTGCAATTATGCAATGTCTTCAGTTGAACATTTTGGCTCCCTGGTTCTTTATATGTCAAATAAAATTGAGCTATATCCTGAACTCTGGGTTCTGTTATATTCCATCAAATAACATTGATATTTTTGTTTTAAATATAAATTAACTTAGTTGGATTAAAGGGGAATTTTTTTTTCATGTAGCTCTGTTTAGTATTTTTGTCTTTAACCGTGTTGCTTTGAGTCTGCTTCACACAATGTGGTTAGACATCAGCTAAAACTTTGGACTTCCTCTTTCTGGCTCTCTTGTTTCCAGAAATCCCTCACCTACTCATCTCCCAGTGTCTTTGGTTGCTCTTAACTGTGTCATCTTGTCAGAAAGATTGCATATTTTCTATTTAAATGTTAGCTGACCTATGTGACACAGATTCAGTTTTCCACCAGGCTAAAAGCCATACAGAATGGCAAAGTCGCCCCATGCCATACCTTCGGCCAAGTTTTTCCATCTTCTTTACAGAATCTGCCTGCTTTCACTCATTGTTCATTGATTTCAAGTTGTTGTTGTTTTGTTTTCTTTTGGTTGATACACGTTTTCAGCAGGTATTCATGTCCAGTAGGAAGTTACAGCAAGCATCCGTTTCTGATTTTTACTTAAAAAAAATAAAGATTCGTAACCCAGGTGGTTACCAAACTCATTTTGAAAATATAGAGTAAACCAAGAAATACAAAGAACTCTATACTACCACTCACATAAACCAACTTCTCATTCATGCACTCAACAATGTTTTCTATGATTTGCTATATGGTAAGGCATGTCTATGGCCAAAATCATAAACAGATAAACTCTGTACCCTCAGGTTGCATACAATGAGCAAAAGAGATAATTGAAATCAATAGTAATTTAAGTAGTACTAGGTCTTCTGAAAACATGAGGATGAAACTATCTGGATTATCTATTGCTGAGGGAAGAATACAGGGGGTTTGCCTAACAGTATGAATCTGTGTCAACGTTTATAAACCTATAGTGAACATATAAATTACTGATCTCTTTTGATTTACCTCTTTTTTCATTGTGTTTCATAGAGAGGTCTCATTCTAGTCTCTCTGTATCTAATCCTTTAATACCTAGCCCTCCTACCTGATTTTCCTACACAAAGTCAGAGTAATCCAAGAGTGACAATTGACTAATATCCAACAGATGCATTTCTGGACAACAAGTGTATCTCAGACATCCAACAGAACTGAAAAGATCACTCTCCTCCAGTTTTTAGTTTTTTTAAGTTTTAAAACAAAATTTGTCGGAGAAAGAAGGTAGAAAAGAAAGTGTGTAATACCGGAATTGGCATGGGAGAAAAGAAACTGTTGCTGTTAGTTTTCATTGCAGTGACCAAACATGCCATTTCCTGGAGTAGAGGTCAAGCCTGTCTTAATTACGAGTCAGCTATTTTTTCTATTCTTCACACATGACTTTCCTAATAGTAGATGTAAATGCACAGTGATTTTGAGAATGATCTGAAATCTAAAAGAACGTCACCATCAACAATGATGACCAATCAAAACAACAACAACAAAAATGTTAGTCACTCCAGACTACATCTTAAAAGTGAAGGTCAGAAAATTAAGATGCCTCTGGCAAATGTGGCACTTCATATATGAGATAAATTACACCCCCTGAGTTGAATGTACCCTATTAAAAGCATTAAGTAAGAGGACTAGAAAATCCTAGTGTTTCAATGTGTGTCTTGTCAATCAAGAGACTGCAGTTAATATACATTGAAAAAGGTGCATTAATGGGTTGAACCAAACATTCTGTTCTAACGAATTTATGCTAAGGAACTCATAGCAAAGGAGCCGTCATGGCATGAAAGAGTCTACTACAGAATTATGTTGAATAGCAATTTGGATACAACCGGAAGGTCCTTAATGGCTTATAGATTATATTGCCTTATGTAGTTTAAGAATAATGATCATGAAGACTGGCAGCATGAAAAATGTTTGCAACACAATGTGAAGAGAAATATAGAAAAGCATACAAGAACATACACACTAGGGTTGCAAATATGTAAAATGGAATTAAATGCAAAAACTAAGAAACAAATAAACAAGGATAATAGCACTAAGATGGCAATAGGATGAGGGATTTCTTTCCATAATTATCTACTTAATGCTGTTGTTTTACAAATCAGAGAATTAGAGAGAATGAGAATTAGAGAATTAGAATGTGAGAGAAAGAGAAATAGATTGAAACAAAATCTTGGAAGAGAAACTTAATTTTCATTCCTCTCTAAAATGTATCACATAGAGCAAAATAAACTTAGCAGTCTTAAGGAAAATAATGAATATCCAATATAAAATTTTCATAATTGCTGATGATGTTCACTTCATTCTCTGTATGGAGTGTCCCTTTTTGGTCCTATAGGATTTGCTCTGTATTGGGATGGGAAACACACTCATCTGGCTGCCCCAGAAATTAGAACACTTAGTACAGACAGTTAGTTCTCTAGACATATGATTGTGATTGGGCTGTCTGAGCCCAATCCTCCATAACCTTGGAGGAGAGTGAACTCATTACAGCAAATGTCATGGCTAGACCCTCTGAGCAATTCACTTGCTAACGTCATGTCGAATCCTCTCTGGAATGCATTCAATTTCTTGCTTCCACCTGAAATGGGTCCTGAGATTAAATGTCTGCATAGTAGAATATTGAGAAATGGGACTGAAGTAACCAAAATAGGCACCATTGTTATCTTCTTGTATTTTTTTTTCTTTTGACGATGAAACAAATAAGACTAATGCTCATTTCTGCTGTGATTTTCTTAGTGGATCCTGATATTTGGTGCCTGAATGTATCTAATATTTCATATTATTGATGTCACCCTGTCCTTAATTTCTTCAAATAAAATCAACTCAAGACTTGATATCCCATAATGAAGGAAATCCAGAGGTTTTTTCATCCTAATTCTATCCCAGATAGTTCCAAGATCCTGAGGGGGTGATTACATTTCAGGAGTTACACTTCTGATCACGTTTGTTCCATCTCCTTTTATTTTTTTCTTCTCTATCTCTCATCTAATCCTTGTAATGTCCTTTTTTGGTCCTATAGGATTTGTACTCCTCCTTCCTTCCAGGAAGTTTGACTTTTGTTTTGGGGCAGGAAATAGCCTACAGGGCATCAGAACAAACAACTTAATATTGTGCTTAGACACCTCAATGCCTCTACCCCTGGGTCATTCCAGCCTTTGAGAATTGTTGCTGACTGTCATTTTTCCTCACTCCACCTTTTCCCACAATTTTAATAAATCTCTCTGTTTCCTATTTTCTCTTACTTTTTATAATTTCCTTCTTTCTGGGTCGCTGCAACCCAAATACTTGGACTTTCCTTGAAACTCAAAACTCTCATGTCAATTTCATAGAACAAATTAATTTTTGTATTGGTTATTCTTCCACCTATCAAAGCATTTTTAAAGGTTTCTTAAATGTGTAAATAGACTGAGAATTTTTCAAACCATCAAGTCCTGGAGACATTTTGGTTAACAGTCTTCCCCAGATCTATCTCTTTTCTTTCATATGTTATTATGGATAGCAAGAAGAAACCAAGCTGAATCTTTAATAGTTTGCTGAGGAATTTCCTCAGATAAATATTCATGTTCACTATTTACCAGTTTTACTTAACACATCATTTCGGGGCCCAATTCTGCTAAGCATTCTTCTACTATGTAACAAGGATCCATCTTTCCTCTATTTTCCAGTAACATTTCTATCAAAGCTCTCACAGACATTACCTTAATATCCATATTTCCACCAACACCCCAAATATGAAAATTTAGGTATTCTGTAAAATTATATATAATTTTTCTATTTTGTTCCTCATTTTCTTCTGAGTCCTCATTAACAAAATGATTAATACCCATATTTCATCTAACAGTCTGTTCAAGAGACTCTAGGTTTTGTCCCTAAAATGCTCCTCAAAATTCTTCCAACCTGCGCCCCTTGGTCAATTCCCAAGCCACATTTTTTATATCAGCACCCCAATTTTAGGTACCAGTATTAGAATTAGGTTTCTAGTGCTGCTATAATGCAAAGCAACACAAATTTACTATCTTATATTTCTGGAGGTTAGCAATCTGACATAGATCTTACTGGGCTAATAATAATGACAACGCTGCATTTTTTTCTGGAGGTTCAGAGGTACAAAAATTTCTTTGTCTTTTCCACTTTCTAAAGGCTGCCCACATCCCTTGGATTATGACATTCTTCTCTCTTCAACAACCAGTTGCGACTTCCTCATGCCACATGATTAACATGGACATTTCTGTCTCCTTCTTTCACTTGTCAGGACCCTGTGATTGCACTGGGCTCACCAAGATAATACCAATTATCTCCATTCATGACTGGCTCATTAGTTTGAAACTATAATTCCAGCTGCAGCCTTAATTCCCTCTTTGCTGTGTAATAACAGAACAAACTCAGAGATTCTAGGGATTAGAATGCGGACATCTATGAGAAACCATGATTCTTCCTACCACATCAATCTTCATATGATTTCTAACAAATGATAAGTATTTAATAATTGGTAGCTATTATTATTATTTGACAAATGTGAATTGAATACCTACAGATACAAAGAAATGCTTTAGCAGTGCAATAGAGAATTAGATATATATGTTTCTTGCCCTCATGGAGTTTATAGTCTAATTAAAACCCATGGTCTATTGACTATACAATTTCAATGCATTGAGGCTAAGGTCTGTGGGAGAAGAACACCAAAGAAGCACATAAGGAAGATACCTAATGCAGGAGTATTCAGAGAAGAATTTCCGAAGATGGGAATACACCTAAACAATGAATTAGGCAAAAAAGAGGGTGAGATCTATGAATGGGGCAATAGTCTCAAAGACAAGTCCATACTTGGCTAGATGGGGAAAAGGAAGAAAAATTTGGGTTAAATAATAGCACGAGCATGCAGGAGTGGTATGGAAGAAGTAAGTTCAAGTAAAATCAGCAAGAGCATTTAAATTACATTAAGTAGTTTAGACTTTATACTTCAGGCAATGGGAAGCCCTTGAATGGGTTTTAATTTTTGACGTGATGTGAAGTGTTTTCCCTTTCAGAATTGTCACTTTAGCTATAAGCTAGAGAACTTATTACAAATTCTATTAGCTGGGAAATAATAAAAATATGCCTATAAAGTTCTTGATGTGTGGAAATTCAGAAATCTACTCCTAAGTAACTCATAAATAGAATTGAACAATAATAAAGATACTACATGCCAAAACTTGTTAGATGCAGCTAAAAGCAGCATTTGGAAAAAAATTCAGTCCTATATGCACATATTAGACAAGAAGATCAGTTGAAAATTAATAAGGTGAGCCTCTAATTTAGGTCATTAGAAAAAAATGACACCAGTAAAAGATGAACATAATAAAGTTGTGTTGAACAAGGTGATGCTTCAAGAAAAAGGATTTTCTAACTGCTGGGAGTATTGTTGGCTGATGGTACATAGTATCATTTTCTGGGATTGTCTAAGACGCAGGCAGGTGCTTCACCCAAGGTCTTGTTCCTCCCTGGGGCAGCCCACATCCGATGACTGGTCAAGACAGAGTGCATAGTCCCAACCATTTTGGTCCAATGCTGGACAGCTCCGATGGGTCGCTCCAGCTCCATAGCTCCCTAAGGGGTTGGTGGAATCTCCCTTGAGGCCAACATTGCTCTGTAACTTCTCTGCCTGCCAATCCTCCTTGTTTCCTCCTCTACACAAGTGTGGACTCTTAGGGTTATCCATAGGCAACACTTGGCACACTAATTTAGGAAATAAGGATACAGTGGTGAGATTCAACAAAGCCAAAAGGTGGTTCGCAAAAGAGCTAATAAAATGAGATAAATTCCTGCCAAAATTGGTCAAAATATGAAAAGGGAAATATTAGTGCAGTTATTGAAAAGATTGAATATAAAATGGTAATTGATATTAAGGCCAACTTTATATCAATGAATACGAAAGCACAGGTAAAATAAAAAGATTCCTATAAATAGAAAGTATAATAAATCTGACTCAATAAGAAATAAAAGATGTAATCATTTCTATAAACTTTAAATAAACCAAACTGGTAGTTTAAAATTCTCGTTACAAATAAAATGTTGAATCAAATGGCTATCTGGGTATATTGTACCAAATATTCAAGGAACAAGTCATTCCAATCCTAAATAAATTCTTCCAGAATATAGCAAAAAAAGAGACTACGTCCAAACTCATTTTGTAAGTCTAGAATAACCTTGATAACAAAGCCTGACAAAACTAAATTTTTTTAAATGATGAGTCATATCACCCATGAACACAGATGCAAAACTTAAACTAAATATAAGCCTACCTACATCAGGAATATACAGAAATGAGACTATCTCATGACTAGCTAGAATATTTTTCCCCCAAGGTAATTAAGGATAGCTTAGCATTAGAAAATTGATTTAAATAGTTCATCCTATTGACAGATTAAAGGGAAAAAATCCTGATTACCTAAATTAGTGGAGATTTATTTGATACATTTTAATATCCATTCGTGACAAATTCTTTTTTTTTTTTTTGAGTTGGAGTCTCACTCTGTCACCCAGACTGGAGCGCAGTGGCCGTTCCCAGCCACCGCAGCCTCAAACTGCTGGGCTCTGGCGATCCTTCCTCCTCAGCCTTCCAAGTAGCTGGAACTACAGGCAGGCGCTACCACGCCCGGCTCATTTTGATTTATTGTAGAGGTGAAGTCTCACCAAGTTGCCCAGGCAGGTCTCGAACCTGCAGGCTTAGGCAATCCACTCACCTCGGCCTCCCAAAGGTGCGGGATTACAGGCTGAGCCACCGAGCCCGGCTGACAAATTCTTAACAAACTACAAAAGAGAACTTCTACAACTTGATAAAGTATATTCATCAAAAACCTAATGCAAACTTCAGGTTGGGAGCTGTTGCAACAATATCCCTAAGAGATGATGGTGTCCTGCATTAGGATAGTGGCCTGTATCTGGAGTGGTGGTAGATAGAAAGAGCAAAATAAAGAGCAATATATTAACACACACACATTTTTCAGAAGTGCCTACCTTAGTGCTCTGTGCATAAAATAATGTCTAAATCATACTTACTGACTGCTTGACAAAAAGCATATTGCAAGACTTTGTCCTTGTTTCAGAGTAGTGTGGCTTGGAGAATACGATAGCCCCTCAAAGATTCTTGTTTGGAGTTGTCCTCTGGTCACAATCCACCCTGAATATGCACTGTATCAGTCATGACTTTTTTTTATATTCAGCACCCCCTAGACCTCATTTATTCAAAAACCCAAAGTAGAATTTTTCAGTATCAATTGGTTCTGGGCAATTACTTTCTTTGAATAGTAGTCATAATAAGAGATGGCTTTCCACCATATAATTTTTCTTCCAGTGATTGAAAAATATTTCACCTTAAAGGGCATTACAAGATGGAGTAGAATAAGCACTAGATGGGGCCTGAAGGTGCTGAGATTTTAGCCCTGCCTGGGTTGTTAACCAGGGATGTGACCTTTGATGGGATTAAAATGTTAGGCTCACGTTTTTTATTGTGAAATGCATCATGTGATTGACTTGATCATTCAACAAATTAAGAGCTTATTCTATGTTGAGTGTTGTGTTCCTGCACATGTCATGTGAAATCAACAATAACAGGAGTGAGAAGCTGCCAGGGAAGGTGGGGGCACACTTCATCGACAAGGGTACCTGCATAATGAACATTCGCATACCTCACCCTGAATTGTACCCCACCTCTTTAAAATAAAAAATTTAAAGTAAATAAATAAATAAGTTTAAAAAAACCCAGGGGCTCTAAAAGTGAATTGTGAAGTCTCACTCACTGGTCAAAAAGCTAACGGGTTTGGGGGACTGTGAGAATTCAACAGCTACTGATTTTCCAAATAAGTCCAAGTCACCTCTTCCATGCTTGTGCAATGCTAGGCCCTCAGAGGTGACTGTCAAGAATAAAATACTAGCCGGGCTCGGTGGCTCAGCCTGTAATCCCACGCCTTTGGGAGGCTGAGGTGAGTGGATTGCCTGCGCCCACGGGTTCGAGACCCGCCTGGGCAGCAAGACCTCATCTCTACAATAAATCAAAAAATCAGCTGGGCGGGGTAGCGCATGCCTGTAATTCCGTCTACTCAGAAGG
>NW_007258794.1:252671-321890 GCF_000164805.1 Carlito syrichta
GCGGCCACGGTACTCCAGTCTGGGCGACAGAGTGAGACTCCAACTTAAAAAAAAAAAAAAGAATAAAGTACTAAAATCAGCACCAGAATCCTGAGCTTTCTTTGCCTTGTAGTAGAAAAGGGCGGAACTCTTGTCTGCCTTAATTGTATGCACAACCTGGTTCAAGTTCCCCAGCAGCCTTCCCTATGGGTTCCTTAGGCAGATTCTGACACAAAAACTTGAATGCAAGGAATTTATTTGCAGTTTGATCCCAAATATGGGAAGAGTGGGGGAAGTGAGACAGAAAGAAGAAATGAAGCAATCCAGAGCGTCTGAAAGAGACGTGGCCGCTGTGGGCGTCTGGTGCTCAGTCCTTCTGGAGATCATCTGAGTAACCGTATAAACTGTACCTCAGGGGTGTCCTGTCAAGGGACAGGGCAGCTGCAATATTTATCCCCTGTCTTTTTTCTCTCTGTGTCTGAGAGTTGCTCCTGCACTTCCAGTCTGCTGGGCCTATGGGTTGAGAAGCTTCAGGTGAACTCAGCAGTGGGCTTCAGAGACGTGAGGTGTGAAGTCAACAGTCTCTGTTGTAGTCATCAATCTCAGTCTGGGTTACCTGATCTATAAAATAAAAAAATAACTTATTCCTTGCAGGTGAACATTAAAATGTTCTCATATCTATTTTTATTAGGAAGGGATGTTTATTCTAGATGCTTCAAGGGGTGGGTGAGAGCGGTGGGAATACGCAGCAGTGCGGTTCTCACAGCACGTGGGTCCTATGACCCGGGAAGCAGGAGTTATGAGCCTGCCTTGTCTTCGCAATCTTCTTTGAGCGGGCTCCAGGAGAGGACTGTGATAAGGACTTGATGAAAGAGGCCAAGTAATAAAGTGTGGGTTCACTGCAAGGGTTTATTTAACTCAGATACTTCAAAAGCATCTACTGGCAAAACAAGTTAAGTGAATCAACAATTCCTGACCTATGTTGGAATCGCAGCCTAGGGGATGGAATCTAGTGAGGGCATTTGCTCACCTCACGCTCACATAGGCCATCTGTGTGAGAAGCTTTGCCAATCCAGTTTCCACGTTGAGGGCTGCTTTCCACATCTTGGTCTAGGAGGACCAGCCTGAAGTGGAGTTGGTAAAGGGCAGTGGTTCTCAAACATGAGCATATATCAGGATGACCTGGAGGGCTTATTAAAATATAGATTGCTGGGTTCTCCCAGAGTTTCTGACTCGGTAGATCAGGAATAGGGTCCCCAAACTGGTTCCTCTAACATGTTACCATGCGATGCTGATGTCACTGGTCTGGGGAACACATTTTGAGAACCAATGGTTTAGAAGAAGCTAGGAATGCTTGGGAGAAGCCAAGGGTGGAAGCACTGTGAGGTTTGTGCCTTCTAAATATGGGAGGACCCAAATTCAGGGTCGGCCTCTTCCCCTTAGTCTTTGGAGATCACTGCAGGTTCATCCTCAGAATGGATGCTTCTATTTACTATTATTAATTTTTTTTACTTTTGCCCCATTCCTAGCCCATAATACACACACAACTTTACCACCTCCCTGGATTCAGGCAAGCCTTCCAGAACAAGGATATGGAAGCAAAGGAATTTCACTAATAACCAAACTTTGCATAGAAGAAAGAAAATGGATTATATATGCATACTGGAGAAACAAGGAATAGGTAGACAGGCAGAAAATAACATTATGAACACCTATTATATTCCGAGATCTACACTTTGAATTTTCACATATTTTAGAAAATTTGAAACCTCACAAACATTCAATATGTATTATTTCCATCAGGAAACTAAAGCTTAAAGAAAGTATAGAATTTTCTCAAGTAGGCAAGACATGTAAGAGTCATAAGCAGGATTCAGAACAGAAATTGTTTAATTCCAAGTCTAGTGAAATTTTTACTCTTCTCCGTGATCAGAAAAAGTGTGTACATGTAGGGGGGAAATAGATGATTTGGAATTGGGAAGGAAAGTCACAAGGAGGAAATGGCGGTTGCCTGAAATATTCAATTGATTCTTATATTCACAGTCATGTTGTGGTCTATGACTTTTGTTTCTCACTCTCTGAACTTAGAGGCAATCCAAGATCTCTTTCATAGTGTTGTTGTGGTCAGGTAATCTCTCTGCCTGTGTGTCTGCTAATCTTACTATCTGGAAGTGAGACCCTCTATTCTAGGCAGAAGCCACTGTGTTGTATATATCCTGGGAATGGTGTTTCTGATTTAGAATGAGACTCCTCAATACGGAACTTCTCAGAGGGTTGAGGATGGAATCAGGTTGGTGGACTTGAGACCTCAAATAATAAAATGCTGGTGATTTTAAGGTGATTGGTTCTCCTTTCCAATTTAACAATGTCTACACAGATGCTTCTAAGTTTACTCATTTAAGTCAGGGCATTGGCAATAATTGCCATTATCAACTTTAGCTTGGAGAGTTCAAAAGTAAAAGAGAGGGAATTCCAAGGACAGCTTTCATTGAAAGGTGAGGATGGTTCTTAGCAGTTGAATCATCCTGACACAGGATGCCTTTCTCAGGCATCCCAAGTCCATTGGGCAGTGTTAAATCTGATACTGGAGAAACATTTAGAGAACGTATTACGGGGAAGCAAGAGTAAGTCTCAGTAAGCGCTGGGTCCTTTTCGCCTTGAAGTCTAGGCAGGTGGGTGAAAAACCAGAACCCAGGATGAGATGTGCCACAGGGAGGACCTGTCATGACCTTTTGGGGTGCTCAAGTCATTTAACAACATTCCATTTAAGACTCATAATAAACATCAGTTTGACATTATCTTGAAGGAGGCTGGGTAGAAGCAAGAAAAGACCTCCTTGAACTTGTAGGTAAACACAAACTGCAAAAGTATACCTTTCCAGTATCAAGCAGTTTTTCTCATAACAAACTCTAACCAAATTTCAAAACTAAATCATAAGTGATATTCAAATACGTGGTTCCTGACTTGGGCCAAAAGGGAAATAAAAAGACACGACATGACACGGAAGGGAGCAACACAGGTGGGGATCAGCGATGCTATTTGTTTAAAGCTCATTTGCATGGAGAAAAAAGAGATTTGACTAGGAAGTCTCTCACACATGTAAATAGAACGTCAACCTTACTAGAATAACATAATCTGATCTCATCTTGCCAACGTTTATAACCGTACCACCTTCCTTACGTAAATGATCCTAAAGAAAAACTATTGCACACTCGCAGAATGATGGTGTTTAATAAAGAGCCTTTAAAAACTTCAAAATTTCCTTCAGTGAAAGAACTCAAAGATGAAAACTTTAAAAATCAAGTTCCACATAGAAAGACCTTGCTATTTTAACCCCTGTCCTTCCTTCCTCTCCTAGGAAGCATTCTGGAGCAAGGCTTTGTTATCTGAGATTGTGTGTGTGTGTGTGTGTGTGTGTGTGTGTGTGTGTGTGTGTGTGTGGCAAAACTACAGAGGAGAGCAAAATGAAGTCATTTTAGAAGCTGAAGCCCCAAAAGCTCCCAGAGGCATCCCCAAACACAGGTGTAAGAAACAGATTAAGAGACGGTACATGGCCAAGAACCCAAAACCCAGAAGAGGAAGAGAATAAGCAGGACCCAGCAGCAGTGCTCGGTGACGGGCTTTGGAGGCTGGCTCACCCAGGTCTCCGCCTGTATTACTTACATTATTGCTTACGAGATAAAGTACTCTGGTTCCCAGAACCTTTGCTTTGTACTGACAAAATAGGAAAAAGAATAAGAATACATCACGGAGTTAGCGTGAGATTGAGCTGAGATGATATGTATATAATGTTTTGAAATTTAATGACCTAGTGGTGTTGGAGAAGAAACAGAGCACGTAGGTCAATGACAATCAAGATTATTCTCTGAACTTCACGACTCACTCAGTCTCCACCAAACGTCTTAGACAGAGGCAGCATAATATCGCTGTGAGTTTTCAGTAAAATTACACATACACAATAATATATAATTATCTGGTACATAATAAGCATTCAGCAGTTTGTAGGTCTTATTTTTATTAAGAAACTCTCTCTCATCTTAAGTTTGTACCTAAGATTAATTAGACCTAGAAAATGGTCTCATCACAAGTTCACAAGTTACAAAAAAAGAAAATAATAAATGACTAGTAAACATAGAAGAGTGTCTAACAGAAAATATAAATTTTAAAAATGATATCATTATGTATATAATACAACCCAGATTTTTCTTTTAATGATAAGCTTTGGGGATGCTAAGGACTCCTTAAAATCAACTTGGTTATTCATTACTGTTGGGGATGTTGGACAATGACCCCCTTTGAAAAGTCATTCGGCAATTAACAGGAGCCTTCAAAACCTCTACCTACTAATTCCACTTCTTAAAGACCAACCTACGGAAATAACTTAAAACACAAGGGAAAATATATATGAATGCGCTTCCCTGTAGTATTGTTTCTAACAGCAAACAATGGGAATCAGCCTCAGTAGTTAATAGAGAAGAAACAGCTGCTTTTGTAAGTTCTACTTTGGCAAATTTACTCAATGAAATGTTACACAGCTATTAAAAATAATGCCAATAAAGAGTTTAAAATAACACATTAAAAAATTACAATGTCATACTAAGGATAAAAGCAGGATATAAAATTGTTTAAACAGCAGGCTCACAGTATATAAAGCAACTTATTAAAAACCGAAAAAAATATTGATCTAATAGTGCTTATCTAGAGATGATGGTTAATTTTCTTTATGTTTGTCTGTATTGCAATTTTTATGACAAGCATGAATTTTTGTAGAATAGTGATAAAAGTTCAGTGAAATATTCTTAAAACATTCCAATTACCAAATTCTCTAGTACAGGGGTCAGAAATTATAGCCCGGGGTGAAATCCAACCTGCTACCTGCTTTTTTGAATAAAGTTTTATTAGAATACAGCTACACTCATCCATTCATGTGTTGTTTATAGTTGTTTTTGCACTAACATAGCACAATCGAACATTTGTGATAGATACAGCACTGACCACAAAACCAAAAATATTTATTTATCTGACTTTTCACAGAGAAAATGTGCCAACTTGTGATTTAAAACATTACACACCAATTTTTTTTTTCCAGACACAGCCTTGTTCTGTGGTTGAGCCTGGAGTGGATGGTGTGATTATAGCTCACTATAACCCTGAACTCCTGGGTTTAAGGGATCCTTTTGCCTCAGCCTCCCAAATAGCTAGGACTATAGGCATGCCCCACCATGCCGTTTTGGTTGTTGTTGTTGTTTCATTTCCATAGAGACAGAGTCTCACTATTTTGCCCAAGCTAGTCTCTAACTCCTGAACTCAAGCGATCCTCCCACCTCAGCCTCCCAAAGTGCTGGGTTTCCAGATGTGAGCCACTGTGACTAGCCTACACCCCGAAAATTTGACATAGCACAACAGCTTGAAAGTCAATGTTGCTTAAGCTAGGAAAGCATTTCAACATCCTAGTGGAAAGTGTCTGTCAAATAATGAAATTGTTAGTTATTTTAAGGTGGCTGTGTTTTCTCTCCAATTTCACGGCTTCTACACAGATAACTCTATATTTCTCCGTTCGAATCAAGGTACTGGCAGCACTTGTTATTATTCACTTCAGCTTGGCAACATGTAGATTTTTTTAAATGTAAGGAGTGGACTCAAGGGACAGCTTTCTTGGAAAGATGAGGATGATGTATAGCAGTTGAATTATTCAGATATGGGATGGTCTTCCTCGGGCATTTCAACTCCCTCAGGATGGTAATATGTCTGACGCTGGACAAACATGGGACGGGCATATCAGGGGGAAACAAGTCATGGGGTTCTGTAAGTGTTGGGTTCTTTCCATCTTGATGTCTAGGAAGGTGGCTGGAAAACTGGGATCTGGAATGAGGTGTATGCCAAGGGAAGGATCTGCCATGACCTATACCCACGTCATTTAACTGCAGCAACATTCCCACAACTTTATTCTACACCATCTGTTTACAAACCAGGATGGACAGGAAACTCACTCCCTTCTAAGATAGTTCATGCCATAACTGATTTCTCATTGCTGCTGTTTGTTTTTTAGAGACAGGGTCTCACTATGTTGCCCTTGTCTCAAACTTTTCAGCTCAAATGATCCTCCTGCTTCAGCCTCCCATGTAGCTGAAGGATTAAAGGCATGTGCTACCCCTGGCTATCTAACTTTTATTTTAAATTAATAAATACCAAAAAGCTTTCTTTATATATATATATATTTTGCACTCTCTAAACCTTGGCATTATCTTGAGAGGGTCCAAGATTTCTCTTCACACTTGTAGTCATCAAAGACCATTTTAAGTTCAAGCATCATCCTTCCTCCCTGTAGCATGGTCTGTGGGGCCTGTCCTGGGACTGGGAAGTGTTTGGGAAGAAAGATGCAGATGCCCCTTATCTGTTGGTGTTTCTGTCACTTTGGCAACAGCCACTGGTCTTCATGGCCTGGTTCTAGGGTGGACCTCTCAGGAGGCAAGACAAGTTCTTCTGCAGGCCTTGGAGGGGCCTTCCACAGGTGCCTCATGGGAACAGTTATCTTTTTTAATCCCTGGGGTGCCCTCATTGGCTATACCCCTTACAGCCTTTGAGACTGCCCATGTGGCTCTTTGTATCCAATGGAGACTCCCTTCTCGCTCCAGTTTGTTCTGTGAGAATTCCCATACTGTGGTCTCACTAGCTGGCGAGGCTGCGGGTGCTTTCTCTGCCTTTCTGTCACTCTCCTGTTCCTTCCCACTGGCTCAGGGAGGCACCACTACACAGGAAGGTGCTTCAGTGAGTATCTGATGTCTGTCTCTAGTTCTTCTGGATCCATTACTTTTCCTCGGCTTCAGAAAAGTATAGGAAAACTTCGCTGGATGTTCCATCGGTCCAGCTCATAACTCTGACGAGTTTTCTCCTCTTTCTGCTCCTCACCCGAATGTTTTTTTACATTAATTGGTATGATAGCCTGGGCTGATTTTAAAAAAACAGTAGATTTACGTTTAGGTCTCTGATCCAATTCGAGTTGATTTAGCAAGGACATGGAACCAATGGTGCTGCGCATCAAAAAAGGACTAGATTTAGAAAAACGTGGTCCGTATACACAATGGAATACTACACAGCCATAAAGAAGAGCAAAATCACAAACTTTGCAGCAACCTGGATGGACTTAGAGTCTATAATACTGAGTGATCTTTCACAGAAACAAAGAACTGAGTAGCACATGTTCTTTCTCATAAGCGAACCTTGAACAACTATCATAATACCATAAGAAAAGGATTGACAATAGGGAGAAATTGTGGGGACATGGGGCGGTGGGGAGGTAGAGATGTGGGATTGGCAGTAGTGGGAAACTGCCTGGGGAAGGGGGGAGCACACCTCATCAACAAGGGTACCTGCACAATGAAGATTTGTATACCTAACCCTGGATTGTACCCCACAAGATTAAAATAAAAAATTTAAAGGTGGGGGAAAAGAAAAGAAAAGAAAAAGCAGAACTGCTGAAGTGACTCTCCATTAACGTCCAAGGGAGTTTTGTGGCTCTATACAAAGCCATGATTATTTGTGGCTCTATTTTGTTGTTTAGTGCACTGATGATGTTTAGTCAATCCTTTTCTTATGGTATTATGATAGTTGTTTATCTTCAGCTTCAGGGTTTACTCACAATTTTGAAGCGATAGGCAAAGTCCAACCAAAGAGTCTGATTCGGTGCCCGTGAGGAGCAAACTCACAGTTGCCCGAAATGGCTCCATGAAGTTCAGTCCTGGGAAATACCAACAAGGTTCACCACCATTTCCTTCACGGAAAATTCAATCAACATAAAAGACTTTCATGAGCCCTACAGCTCCACTTTCTTTAAAAAAGCACTACTACCGTGTCCTACTTTACAGCGTATAAAGTGTTTTCCTTTATATATTGCTCTCATTCATTTATCTACTTACTCATTCAACTATCTAAAATTTACTGTGTGCCCATTCTATTGTAGGTATGCATGCAACACACTTATGGGAAAAGTTATTCGTAACCTCATTCATTCCTCACAACAGTCCTTTGAAATGGATGCAGTAGGTAATATGCTCTCCTCATTTTATACATGAGGGATCTAAAGATCAGAAATGTTAAGCAAGCTTTCCAAGGTTACACAGCTATTAAAAAAGGGGGAAAATCAGATTAGAAAGAGAGGGAGCTAGTACTTAACTAGTGTATTGTGGTCTTCTCGCATTGCACTACCATGGGAGAATATTCAGAAACAAAGCAAATCTACAGAAAGAAAGTATGGATACAAATACTGGATTCTTCTGTAAATCTGACAATGTGGTTGAATGCTGGGACTACATGAGACCTTCAAATATAAATTTATGGCCGCATTTTGCATGTTACAGTGACAGAATTGAGTAAACACTAGCAGAGCTTCACATCAGAATTCTTTGTTTTCTTTCTTTCTTTGTTTCTTTCTCTCATTCGCTTGTTCTTTTTTCTTTTTTTGTTATGTGATTTTAAATACCGGAAGACTTGCCTTGGGACATCCATTAGACTGAAAGACAAGCAAAAGAATGGCAAAGAATGGATTGTTTAATTTGGCCAAACAACAATAGACCGTCTCTGAGCCGTGGTAGCCCAGCCGGTGTCAGGTTATTCTGAATTTGGTGAGAAGTTTTGTCTAATCATCTACCAGTCATAAGAGAATTCCAAAAACTCTTTGTATTTGGAATCATGAGTATTGGAACTTAGCAGCAAGGATTGAGTATGTCTGAAACTGGAAAATAAAGTTTCACACAGTACTAAATATAACTTCCTGCCAGGCAGGTAGGGGCTGCTTGCCAAGTTTTGCTGGTTGTCAGGATCCAAAAACCATGAAAAAGGCCAATGTTTTGACAACTAAAATTGCTTTCACAGGCAAATTTGCCTTATTTAAGGGGAGATGAGGGTTTAAGGAATTAGTTAATTACCTCTCACCCCTAAACCTTCCAAATTTCAACTATAACAAGCTCATCATTTACTTCTGTATAAATAGAAACTAAACGAAGATAGTAAAAATTGCCTGTTATGTTCATAGCATATTTTTTCGTGGAAAGTCAACTTGGAAAATCCATTTGCCAAGACAACTTAAGGGGAGGTAAATAGGAACAATCTAAAGAAAGCTCCGTTCTATCAGATGATGTAGACCAGACAATGTCTCTTAGGGCTTCAGCAGTTCCTGCATTCTCTTGTTTTTTTCAGACAATATCATCGTTGAGGGCAGGCAAAAGCTCTGTCTTCTTCCTTGTTGTCTTCGCAGCACCTGGTACAGTATCATTAAAGAAACTCTCAAAATTCATGTCCTCTGGAGACCATGACAAGGCAATTACTCACTCATGAAGTAGCACAATGGGTAGTATGACTTAAATGTTTACATCTACAGGGTAAATAAATCTTAGCACTAGGTATGAAGGGAAAGATTCTGCATTTCTGCATTGCTAATGCTTGGGTCTCTCCAGAACGAAGGCAGGCAGGCTTCTCAGAGGCAGGCAAAGCTGAACATCAGCAAAATTGTGAGATTTGGTGTTTATTTTGGCTACATGTTTTAGGAGGCTACTTCTGCCCAAGTACCTTGTTTTGGAATGGTGTTCTTGTCCTCCTCCGTCTCATCTGGGATGTCTGGGAAAGGCACCACCGTATCACGTCTTGAAACAATGGGTCCATGTTGCTTTTCATTATTTTCAGGGCCTGGCTGACTCATGGTCTCAATTATGGGTGACTTAATATGCTAGATGACAATATGAAGATAGAAAAATTATTCAAACTAGTCAGGCTGAAACATATCACATGAAATGGACCACAATGTCTCATATTCTGACTCAGGTTTCATAATTTGACCTCGATGTACAAAACCAGGCTGGTATGCACATTATATATGAGGGTACACCCCCCAATGAACAGAGTTACTTTTTGTAGGGTGGATCTCTTGTCATACAGGCTTCCCCTGCTAGGTAAGTGGTCTAGGAATCCACTGGTTTCAGTATACCAGCTCAGGTTGTTGTGAGAGGCTGTGCTTGGCTTCAGCAATTATTTTCTGGAGATTCTTTCAACATGTTTGCCCAGTTCATCATGGGTGATTTACAAGTGAGCACACTTGCCTATACCGTGCTGAGTGTTCAGCAGTTTTTGACCAAAAATGGCCCGAACTCCATGCCCCACACTCTCTATTCACCCCATCTCACCCAGAAGGACTTTTTTGTTGTTGTTTCCCAAATGAAAAAAGTCTTCAAAGGGAAATGTCTTGCTGATGTGGAAGAGATGAAACAAAAAATGGCAGAAGCGCTAAAAGGCATCAAAATTCACAAGCTCAAAAACTGTTTTGAGCAGTGGGAAAAGCGTATCAATAGGTGTATTGCATCAAATAGCGAGTGCCTGAAAGTGACTGAAGTTTAAACATGTAAGAATAAAGACACCATTTTTTACAAATAAATTCCAGGGTCTTTGGGGTTCCACCTTACAGTTTTTTAAAATATAGAAGAAAGAGAAGTAAGGTGGATATTTTATCACAAGTTTAAGCTGAGCTTAGAGTATAAAACCACTTAGTGAATACAAGGAAGAAGAAGCCTTTGAAAGAAATACTCAAAGAACTTCAAGAAAATGCAATGGTCATAAGTAGGAATGTTGCAAGGAGACCTGCCTGTGACGTCCTAGGTCATTCAAAATTTCTAAGCCTCGGGATCCCCATCTGTAAAGCAGAATTAGCAAACCCAATGATGTCATCATGAGGATCCAATGACATAAATGCAATTACAAGTTGTCCTGCTAATTAGTATCATTTTTAACAGTAACAAACTCAAATATTGAGCCATACGGGATTAATCTTCGGAGAATTGGAGGAATGAAGGTCCATAGAGAAGTCTCGGTTTAACTTGGTAGACCATGTAAATTAAAGATGTAAAAATACATAATTCAAACTCAATGTACATCAAGCCAGCCTTTTGGATTGAATGGGATTTAATCTGGCATACAAGACACTTCAGATGGATTCATCTCTCTCTGTGGGAAATACCTACCTCAGTCTAATAACTCAACTCGGAAACCCAGAGAGCAGCAAAGTGAAACCTTAATAGCAATCTTGCAAGAATGGGTGTCCAGTAGCAGGCACATTCGAGAGTGCTACAACAGGCATATTTATGTCCTAATGTGCAAATCCCTCCCTTGGCTCCCCATTGGCCAGGTACCACAGAGGTTACAATCTCTTCCAGACATCACCTAGGCAATTCTTGTTCAAATCAGGCAAAGTACATGTCTCTAGCTTTCTGGTTGGTTTTCAATAATTACTAAAGGAAGTCTGCCATTTTTCAAATAAAGTCTGCCAAAGGAAGAAGAAGAAGAACCAGGAAATGGAGTGGAAACTGCCGTTTTGAAAATGAATCGGCATTTTGTTCTCTACACTCCAACTTTGTTTTCAGCCACTTGCCGCCTACCTTCGACATCCCAACAGTCAAGATGCTGTTGCCTTCATTTAAGCCAAGGGTCCTCAAATTTTTAAAACAGGGGGCCAGTTCACTGTCCCTCAGACCGTTGGAGGGGCGGACTATAGTTTAAAAAAAAACTATGAACAAATTCCTATGCACACTGAACATATCTTATTTTGAAGTGAAAAAACAAAACGGGAACAAATACAATCTTTAAAATGAAGAACAAGTAAAGTTAAATCAACAAACTTACCAGTATTTCAGTGGGAACTATGGGCCTGCTGTTGGCTAATGAGATGGTCAATGTCCGGTTCCATATTTGTCACTGCTAGTTGTAACAAGTAAAGGCGGCAAAAACACCTGGTGGGCTGGATAAATGTCCTCGGCAGACCACATGTGGCCCGCGGGCCGTAGTTTGAGGACCCCTGATTTAAGCCATTCTGTCATCCGGCCGCTTTACTCAAAATGTTCTTCTCTTACCCTTGTGCCTGTTTATCTCTGCAAACTCCTTACTCCTAGAAAGAAGACTTTATATATTTACTTATTTTGCAATTGTCTGTATATTTGAGGTGTGGTGAGTCTGAAATAACTTAAGCCATTGGTTTTAGTTTCCTTGGCTGCGTTCAGATGCTACAAAACAGAGTTTCAGGGTCTTAAACAATTAAGCTGGAACTTCCCACCAGTGTGGGGGGGCCTGAGGAAACTGACTCCACATTTCCTGTGTGGAAACAGCATATTATTTCAGGGAGAGCCCTGAAAGTAAATCTTAAGAGCACATTTCAGCCAGAGATGTTGAAGCACTTTAGAAACATGAATACGCTAATTCTTCTTCATAAAACACATACATCTATTGATGCTGATCATAAAATCTCTTCTCAGGCATTCCTAGGTACCCACACTCGCTGATGCATTTTCTCAATGGAGTCTAGCCTCCCTTGTGGTCTCCATTTTGGGGCCGTAATTCAGTAACTCTACCCTTCGGAGTGTGCTCTGGCCGCCTTCAGGAACAGCGATTTCTCTGTTTAGATCAAGGGCGCATAATGAAACATTGTCTGCTACAATATCAAACACGTGAGGTTTCTACCACACTAATTGGTAAAGAAAACAGTCTACCTTCATCAAGTGGCAAGGCCCAAAGTCAGAAAAATGGAAATGGAATTGTGGGGGGTGGGGAAGGTGGGCAGAGAATCTGAATAGGACTAGCAGAAAAGACTGCTGTAAACTGAAAAGCTTGACTTGAGGGCTGAAATGAAGATAGTGTTTTGGTTGGCTCCACCATATAGGAAGGAAAAGTTGACTCGGACTGAAGAGACTTGAAGTCTAGACAAGACTTACTAATCTTGACTCAGTTTACTCATTTGCTAAATTATGATAATAATAACTGTTTTGTGTAGCAACTCCTACACACATGCTTTCTATAAAGCTCAAGAGAGACACTGAACGAGATATGAAAATGCAAAAAAGTTGTAAAGCAGTGGCTGTCAAACAAATTGGTTTTGAAGTAAAATTGAGTTCACATCAGAAGCTTTATGTTAAAAATGTGACCCATTTCTTCCCTTTTTGCCCCCTTCCTTGGTATTGAAAAGTAAATAGTTTGCTTGAAACACCAAATGCCAATATAACGAGAAAACAACACCCACAAAATGCAACCATAAATTTTGACATTCACTGAGTGTTTTGTATGTGTCCAGTACAGTGGCACTGTGCTAAACCATTTATACATTATATATTTCATCAGTTAATTCCCATTGCAGCCTTATCGGCTGTGTGCTATTATCATTCTCCACTTCACAGATGAAGAAGCCAAGCAAATGATGAAGTATTTTTAATTAACTATTCCAGTTATACAGAGCCACTCTGTATACTTTAAATATTGGAGGAGAAAATAACCACATACTCTACTTGGAATCCCAGGATGGTGAAATTATTCTGAGGGTAATATTCAGTGTCACCCTCCCTTTACTCTCCTCATTTTCCATCAATTAAAGGACATTGAAAAGTTTGCTTTACCAAATCCTCTTCTTAATTTTAACTAGCTTCAACATTTAGAGAACTTGAGCTAATGGTTGAAAGTTCTAGTAATTAGTGCCCTGGACTGAGAGGCTGCAGACCCAACTTTAATAAACTTCAACTACAGAAGATGTAACTTTCAATGAATCACTTAATCTTTCTGAGCCTTGGGGAATTCCTCTTCTGTGATATAAGAGAACTCAGTTTTATGGCCTCTAGGTTTGTTATTATTGTTCTACTGCAGTTAGCATTCCCCATCAGAGGATTCATCTTAATGATCTAGATGTTGGGAGCAATTCTGTGCCTGTTCAAGGGTAGTGCTGTAGCTGTAGCCGGATGGGGACTGATGGCGGTGAAGAGAGTCCAGGCAACCCATATCTTACCAAGTAATTGGTTTCCAGATCTGCTTATGTGTCAGTTGGTCATAAGGAATGACAAAACGCTTCAATGAAAAAATAAAAGATAAAAGAATAATGTTAATTCTAACACTCGCAAATCTCTAAGTCATAGCAAGATAGTAATAGTATATAGCAATAGTTAAGAGAATGGATTTTGAACACATCATTGTTGCTTATAATTACATAACTGTCGATATGATCATTTAACCCACTTTTAATTAACATGATCTCCCTCTATGAATTCCACATAGGTAGTAACTACGACTATTTTATTCACATGTCACTGGCATATATAAGTTTAATATCAAAGTGGACTTATGGACTTATTGGTATTTTGGTCGAATACTAAAGTATTGAATAAATGAATATTGGATTCCTTCTTACTATATGAAAATCAACTGTTTTCAAATTCACCTGTAAAATTAAAATAATATAGGACCTTCCTCTTTAGGATTTTTTCAAAATAAGACAAGATAATACACCTAAACTATGATGACAAGAGTGAATAGAATGAAATTGATAAGGTTGACATTTTATAAAATGGGTTATATTATCTTACCTTTAAATTCTGGATCAATTGAGAAATAGACAGCAGACATTTGCTAGTGAATCTGTGATCTGGAACTCGGCTTAGCCTCAAGACCAAATAGGCTTTCATCTCCTTTTCCCAGATGTGGGTGAACTAAAGACTGATAAAACCATTAATCAACCAGCTGGCCTCTCTTACCATGTAAAGCAACTCATATCAGCAGTTGAGGAGAACGTGTGCATCCCAAGAAACAGCCAGATATAAAGGGGACTGGAGAAGTGATACTAGCTCCACATTCTTGGGGTTCCTTTGTGGTCTCCCCAATGCCAGTTTTCCTTGGAGAAGAGTGAGAAAGTGGGGAAGAGAAAACCAAACATTTTAGGGCACTCCTGCTATTTCCAAAAAGATGGAAGTTCTTATTTTATGGACCTACTCAGAAGTATTGGAAGAGAGAAAATGGAATCCCTCTCAACAATACCAATCTTACTGGATTGTCATGAGGCTAGTAGGTGAAGTACAGATGATTTTCAGGGATTACATCCTAGTAAGTCCATTGTAGGTTGAAAATATTATAAGCTGAAATGCATTGGATATACCTAACATACTAAACATCATGGCTTAGCCTAGCCTATCTTCAGCATGCTCAGAACACTTACATTAGACTACAGCTTGGAAAAATAGATTTAACACAAGGCCTATTTTCTAATAAAGTGGTGAGTAGGGCAATTTCTTGTAAAGCTTTCAACTTCTATTCTTAGCAGTTAAATTTCATGTGCCAAGAATCAGTTGTATCGACTCCCAAGGCTGTTTACTCTAGTGAAATTAATTGATTAACGAAAGCCTGTGTAAACACATGAAATATGATTTTGTAAAAAATGTTTTATTTCTCTGAAAATAAGTAAATATTTTGGAAGAAATGATAACGCTCGTGAAAGATTGAAGAAACTTAAAAATATTGAAGGATTTTGTGTTAAGTTTGCTGTTCATGCTTTTTACATTGTCTCTCCATTCTAAAGAAGCACAAAGTAGAAATTATAGATAAATGTATTATGTATATAGCTTAGAAAAGAAAGATGACACAGAATCTGTTTTATGGACTCATGACCAAAGGCAAGGCCTCGGTCCTTTATTCAAAGATTGGTGAAAGAAATGTTAATCTATATGTTTAAAGTTAACTATTAAGATATATTTTCATTTTCATGAGTTGCTTAAGAAGACTTTTACTGAATGATAGCAAGTCAATTGCAAAGTGAGATTACAAATGTTACAAAAAACTCAGGAGATTAACTTCCTTGAGTCCCATTCAAAGAATTTTCAAGTGAAAATCTGGCTTAAAATGTGTTAACAAGGGAAGAAGAGAAAACTTGACCCAGATCATGACACCACAGTAGATTTTAAAGTGACTGATATAGCTCTCAAGGAATTCAGAGAAACCCTTAGGAAAATTTTGATATACTTTTGGAAAAGTGACTGATTATGCCAACAATTCTTGATGTTCTGGATATAATCACTTTTACTTTATGTTTAACCCAGCACTGAGTAGGTATCAAGATCTTAGCTAGGATACGTGTTCATATGTGAACATATTATCAGTAGGATAATAATATGTTGTGTTTAACTTTGCCCTCTGTCCAAATGTAGATATAAGGAGCCAGTTTGCTGTCATGACGTCTTTCTTCACAAGCACTGCTCCTGTAAAACTGGCATTGGTTGTGACTACATGACCAGCCAGAATAAAAGTGGTTCCTTGTAACTCTTTCTGCTCATCCATTTGCCTATTCCTTTCCTGAGTACCCATGTATCTAGCAATGGACAATACTAGGAGCTGATCTGATAGCTCATTTCTTAAACTAAGGTGCACTAAAAATACAACTAAATTCCATACATTTTTGATAGAAATCATTCATTGTGTTGTTATGTAATTTTTTTTAAATGGGGGGGGGAAGAAAAGAAGGAAGGAAGGGATGAAGAAAAGAAGAAAAGAAGGTGTTTATAATTGAGCTAAGTACATTGACATAGAAATAAGCATTTCTAATTCAGGAGTTCATGGAAGAAGCAGAATGAGAGTAAACAGGGAACATTGCCAATGATCTGATTCTGCATTGATGCTTTCGGGCAAGGGTAGTTCAGGTATGGACCAAGATTATTTCACGAATAATTTTGGTTGTTGATGTATAAGCAGAAATTTTACAGCTCAGAGTTGAAGAAGAAGCTCGATATCAAGCATAACAGGAGAAGAATAAGGAATGCGTGGAGAATGGTTATTGATTTGGTGTGACTGGAAGGAAAGCCATGTGTGTCTCAAATAAGAGAAGAGAGGAGCTTTTCTGGTTCGGCACTGCACGGTGGAGAACTTTCATCTACACCAGTGGCCATGCCGTTCAAGGACCCTCAGCGGTCGGTGAGGGTCTTGGGACAAAATAAGATGGTCACGGCTGGGGCGCACAACGGCATCATGGAGGTGATCGGGCGGGGCAGCCCCAGGTGATGGAGCTGCTCACGCTGCAAGCATAAGCTACTGGAACCAGTTCTGCTTCTGGGCAAGGAGCTGTTTGCTGGTGTGGATATCCATGTCCGAGTGAAGGGTGGTGGTCATGTGGCCCAGATGTATGCTATCCTCAGTCTATCTCCAAAGCCCTGGTGGTCTGTTACCAAAAATATGGGGCTGAGGCTTCCAAGAAGGAGATAGAAACATCCTTATTCAGTATGGCCGGACACTGCTGGTAGCTGAACCATGGTGCTGTGAATCCAAAAGTGTGGAGGTCTGGGTACCCGTGCCCCGCTACCAGAAATCCTAGATAAGTCCATCACAAAGCTCAGGGTTTACCTGTAAAATAAACACTGTAGGGGGAAAAAGAGAGAGAAGAGAGGGTAGAAGTAGCAGAATACTAATCCAGAAATGTGAACTGATATCGTATAATATAAATGTAAGAATATCCTAAGTAGCACAATAAAACCCTCAAGGAAGAATCTGGTTTATTATTAAACGGTAGTGGTTCTAAAAGAATCAACAGGGCCCAGGAACTTGTTAGAAATGCAAATTACCAGACCCTATCCTAACCCTACTGAGTCAGAAACGATGAGAGCTGATCCCAGCAAATCCATGTTTTAAGTTGATATCCAGGTGATTCTGATACAAGTTTGAAACCTACAGCTAGAGGCAAGAGGGATTATTCATTAAAATATTAAATAAGGAGACAACATGGTCAGATCTGAGTTTTCAAATGATTGTCCTTGCCCCTAGGAGAGAATGGATTGCAAACAGCAACACTGGAGACTCCTCGGGGGCTGTTGAGTAGTCAAAGGGAAAAGAGTGTGACCACCAGAAGCGAAGGAAGGAAAATGAGATGGAGAGGAAGGGCTAATAGAACAGTTCTTGGTCGTCAGATCATCGGTCCTCATGGCTGAATGGGAGTGGAAAACGGAGGCAATGTGGAAGACGAAGAGTTCAGGCTGCTTTTTGTCTCCCACATCTGAGGAATTCGGGTGGGAGAAGTACAGCTTCAAGAGCCACAGATGGAGAGGGATGCTCCTTGTCAAGCAATTTTATGGTCGTTTCGGTCAAACTCTTTCAGAGGTGTATCATAAGTGAAAATGACCTCGTATAGTCATTTGCTCATCCATACCGGGAACTGACGATCTATTATTTCTTTGATGGTTGCAGGAAATTCAGAGATGGGGAAGGAGGGACATATCTCATCAACAAGGATACCTGCATGATCAATGTTTATATACCTAACCCTGAATTGTACGCCACATCTTTATAATAAATTTTTTTTTAAAAAAAGAGATACAGAGATGATCAGATGTTGCCCCTTTTCTGGAGGAACTTTGGAGCTAGCTGGGGAAAAAAACATGTCAGAAAGAGGCAGACACATGGTGTGGAGGGGACAAACCTACTTGGGAACAACTCCTACAGGGACTGAATGTGATATGTCTTGCCTCTTGCTATTTATCCTACCCTTCCTCTGAGGCTCTGGAGGTCATGTCTCTTGATGGCTGCAGGGGCATCAGGCCCTCAAAATGTTCTCAGCTTTCATAAGGCCAACATCTCGTATCTGTGAGCTTCTCATGAGTCCTCATCTCAGAAACCTGCTTGGTACTTTCACCGCAGTAAGAGCTACATTCCAGCTTAAGGAAATAAAGAGGTGGAAAAGAGGAATGGTACTTGCTCAGGCACATAGGTTAAGACTCTGGTAAGATGCGAATTATTATTATTTTTTCTACTGTTTGTAAAAAAGATTTATTTTAGATTCAAGGAGTACCCATGCATGTTTGCCACAAGGACATATTGTGTGGTGGTGGGACTGGGTCTTAGGTGGCCCATTCCCCTCATGTGAACATTGTGCCCCAGAGGTAGTTTCTGAACCCTAGCCCTCCTCCCCATTCCCATTCCCCGCTTATTGGTGTCCCCAGTGTCTATTATTTCCATCCTTGTGACCGTGTAGCTCTCACATATGGATGAGACCATGTAGTGTTTGGTTTTCTGTCTCTGAGTCAGTTCACTTAGGATGGTGATCGCCAGCTCCACTCACGTTGCCACAAAGGACGCGATTTCATTCTTTACTATGGGTGCATAGTATTCTATGGAGTATAGACACCGCATTTTCATTATCCATTGATTGGCTGATGGGCATTCAGGTTGATTCCACATCTGGGCAATTGTGAATTGTGCAGTGGTGAACATGCAGGTGCGGGTGTCTTTTGAACATAATGACCTCCGTTCCTTAGGGTAGATACCTAGTAGTGGGATTGCTGGTTCAGATGATAGATCTACTTTTAGTTGCTGGAGGAATCTCCATACTGCTTTCCATTTAGAGGTTGTAATAATCTACAGTCCCACCAACAGTGTATAAGCGTTCCTTCTTTTCCACATCTATACCAGCGTCTATCGTTTTTTGATTTTTTAAAATCATGGCCCTTCTGACTGGTGTAAGGTAGAATCCCATGGTGGTTTTAATTTGTGTTTCCCTGATGAGTGGTGTTGAACATTTTTTCACATGTTTGTTGGCCATTTGTATATGTTACCTAAAGTCTCAGCTACTCAGGATGCCAAGGTGGAAGGATTGCCTGAGCCCAGGAGGTCAAGGTTGCAGTGAACTGTAATCATAATGATCATGCCACTGCACTTCAGCCTGGACAACCGAGTGAGATGCCAACTCAAGAAAAAAAATAACAACAACAACAACAACACAGAATGTGTCATGTGATCCTAAATAAAAATGGTTACTTTCAGATGACGGATTACTGATTACCTTTTTCTGTATCTCTTTCTGTATTGACTGATGTTACAGTGAGCATACAATATCTTTGTAGTTAAAAGAAGCAGTAAATCTATCATCATTTTAAAAATGAAACGTACCAATAACTTTTAAATGCATGCTAACAAAGGAATAATATCGACAATACTAAAAGGAACAAGTATCAAAAATAGAACAAAATGAGAAGGAATCATTTCTGTTTCCAAAATATCTTCATGTTGTCTCATGTAACTCCTACATTAATGGTATTAGGTAAGTAATAATAAAGACAATGTCGAGAAATGATCTACCCCAGTGGGAAAATGGTGTGATATCGATAGCACGGTATTCCAGGTTATCTGAATCTGTTTCTGTGGGAATCTACATCTCTGTACACCCAAGATAAGTGTCAGCAGTGCAAATCCATTCCTGTCCGTGGACACTTACAGCTTGCCAGTTCTGTCCAGCAAAGATTCAACTTATCTCCCTCCCCCACTGCAGAAGAGGCTTGTCTCTCTCCCATTTGCGCATTCATCTAAACACTCCTGCTCCATAAAAGTGTCTGTTCTTTGGAATCTCCTTTGAACTGATGGTAACACTGCACTGGTTACCTCACTAATGTGTTAAATAAAAGCTTCATCGTGTATTCATTTCTACATCTGTCTGAGAGTTATGATTTGTAGTTCTTTGTACAATTCGATTTTCACGATTTTCAGGCTAAGTCCAGATTCCATGTGATTCACCAGGTAACATCATCTAATTTTTCCAGATGAGAAAACTAAACCTCAACAAGGTTAACACACTTACTCAATAAATATTTTGAACACCTACCCTGAGCCAAACACTGAGCAGGTTTTGGGAACTAGAAGCAAGGAATGAGGAATATAAGTAGATAAAAAACTTGATTTTTATGGCGAGTAGAATCTCATGATCATTTATTGCAAGTTCAATGCTGGTGTAGCCAGAGTATCTATTTCCTTTAAAAGTGAATTTTTTTCAAGTTTCTTTCTGTACCCACTTCCAGTCAACTGAGAAATTCCGATAGGCTAGAATTTCAACTTCTGGTCGGAAGATGTCATCTTGTACCCTCTTGCCACTTTGGGAAGAATGTATTCAAGTAAATACACAAAAGGAGAGGACTAATGACTTAATTGTAAATTTCTAAGAAAAGCATCCCACACAGCCCCCCTTTGAAAACGCCATGTCCTTTTTCTGGAACGTATGTTTCTGGCTTCCCTACTTGGTGGATCTCTGTTCAATCCTCAAAATACTATTCGGTCTTCAGAGCCTTTCTGAAACCTTTTATTTATTTATTTTGACACTGCAGTCCTCCCAGAAATGCATAAATTAGTCTCTCTTTATACTCTAGCATCCCCAGTGTCTTGGATAGTTTTCACTATTGCGCATTATCGTGGCCCCAGCCATCATTTCTCTGCATGTCTATTTTCTTCACACACACACAAAAATCCCATACTGCCAAAGGAGAGATGCCATGGCTTATTCACTTTTGTGTCCCTAGCACCTGGTATCTAGGAGGGGTTAGGGCACCGGTGTGCTGGTACACAACTCTTACCATTACAAATTATGCCAAACAGGTCTCTCTTCTCCCAATGTACGGAGTTCTCGCCTGTCTCCAGCTTTGCATTGACTGATCCTTCTGTTCAAACCCCATCTTCTATTTGTTTTCCAGATGATGTCTACACTTCCTACGAACTTCTGTGAAGACGTCAGTTCTTCCTGAAGTATTTCCTGATCCTGAGCTAAGTGTCCCTCTGTGTGTTCTGTCACTTCAGACTTACCCCATCAGCCCTCTTTTCGTCTGGAAGTGTAGCTACCTCTTTATATGTCTGAATCTATGTAGATTCATTTGCAAAATCCTTAGCCGGGCTTGGTGGCTCAGCCAGTAATCCCGCGCCTTTGGGAGGCCTAGGTGAGTGGATTGCCTGAGCCCGCGGGTTCGAGACCCGCCTGGGCAGCGAGACCTCATCTCTACAATAAATCAAAAAATCAGCCGGGCATGGTAGTGCATGCCTGTAATTCCGGCTACTCAGAAGGCTGAGGCGGAAGGATCACCAGCCCAGCAGATCGAGGCTTCGGTGGCCGGGAGTGGCCACTGCACTCCGGTCTGGGTGACAGAGTGAGACTCCAACTCAAAAAATAAAAAATAAAAATAAATAAAATAAAATTCTTGAGGTCAGAAACATTATTTCTTTATTTCATTACTATATTTTCAGATCTTAAGCCAGTAAAAAGTATATATAAATATGTGCTCATATATATGTAAATATAGATCAAAAGAGGGAAATGACCAATTAGTTCATGCTTGCTGTTACCCAGAAGGGATTCTTCTCTTAGAGTACAGCATGATAGAGTAGAAAAGCCAACTTTAAAGTTAGAAACATGGATTCCGCTCTTGGTTTAGGTATTTATTAGTTGTGTGACCCCGGGCAAGCAGCATCAATGCATTAGACCTTAAGTCCCTTATAGGTAAAATGAGAATAAAAATCTCCACCTCGTGCTTTCGTTGTGAAGATTAAATGAGATAATGCGTCTTGAGGGTCTGTGCTAAGTAAGCTCTCAATAAATATCCATTTCCTTCCCCTTCTATTTGTGGCCAGTGCTAAATGATAAAGACAGAATTTGGACACATAACAGGATATCCTACATGAGTAGGAATGGCTTCCCAGGGTAATGGTGTTGCCAACAATAGTGAAGAGAATGAGAGGAAGCAGCCCCATAAACGAACCTTCTCAAGGTTTCAACCTCAGGAGTTTGTAAGGTTCAAAGGACGACTTTGAACATGAAAGGGCATCGGAACGACCTAACAATATCCCCAGCTGTGGTGCTTAATCAACACACATTCCTGAGAGCAAGGCAAGAGAACTGGAATCCGCACTGAGTGAAAGGTCAACCTGGGTGCATGGCACGGGCCAATGGAGCATCAGGCCCACCTTCTTCCCACTTTGCTTCAGACCTGGAATGGGGACTGTGATGGGGTGGCATATGCTGGGGTGATGTACGCTTTCTGCAAAGTGTGGTGAGCTGGGTATTCTCTTCTCCAGAAGTATTTTATGTCTTCTGGTCTTTATGAGGACATCCCTGCTATGACATCTATGAAAAACGCCTACCTGTTGGAGCTACAAGTGACAAACAAAACTTTTCCTGGCAAATATTATAATCAGGACCAAAACTAAGGATAAAGCTCACACAATGCTTCCTGAGCTGCTGAAACCCACTTTGTATTTCCACGCAGTGGTCTAATCTTTTAGCTGTCTTGTTATTTGTTTATTTATTTATTTATTTATTATTTTTTTTGAGTTGGAGTCTCACTCTGTCGCCCAGACTGGAATGCTGTGGCCGCTCCCGGCCACCGCAGCCTTGACCTGCTTGGCTCCGGCGATCCTTCTGCCTCAGCCTTCCGAGTAGCCGGAATTACAGGCATGCGCTACGACGCCCGGCTGATTTTTTGATTTATTGTAGAGTTGAGGTCTCGCTGCCCAGGCGGATCTCGAACCCGCGGGCTCAGGCAATCCACTCACCTCAGCCTCCCAAAGGCGCGGGATTACAGGCTGAGCCACCGAGCCCGGCTCGCTATCTTGTTTTAAGAGAAGACCCACCTTTATACCTAATGAATGATTTGACCTACAGGCCGCTAGTCAGCCAGGCGAAACAGCGAATTCATGTTGAACAAGTCCTACCTTCATTTCTGGATACAAGATTCTGGAAACTGAAACATGTTGCTTGCAGGGAATAAGTTAGTTCTTAGAGGTTTGTGTCCCTGCCCCCCAAATTCCTACTCTAGTTGTGGGTGAAACCACACTTCAGACTGTACTGCTACAAACACTTCACAAACATGGCAAAGTGGACATTCAGCCAATAGGAAAGTGACAAGAGAACCAGCATGACACGGCGAGAGAAATTCAGATTGGAAATGTGGAAGATATAAACGCTTTTGGTAGATGACTGTTCTGCTAACTGGGTGGGTATACTTAGTAAACAAGATAGTGCATGTACAGGGTCAACTCTACTTTGGGTCACGTCCTTAAATAAAACTTTATTTTCTTAATTCTCTTGCCAACACTAAATAATTATAATACCTCTTCCAGACATGAGAAAACTGAGGTTTTTTTCTCTTTTTTTTTGAGTTGGAGTCTCACTCTGTCACCCAGACTGGAGTGCAGTGGCCTCTCCCGGCCACCGCAGCCTCGACCTGCTGGGCTCCGGCGATCCTTCCGCCTCAGCCTTCCCAGTAGTCAGCATTACAGGCATGCGCTACCACGCCCGGCTGATTTTTTGATTTATTGTAGAGATGAGGTCTCGCTGCCCAGGCGGGTCTCGAACCCACGGGCTCAGGCAATCCACTCACCTCAGCCTCCCAAAGGTGCGGGATTACAGGCTGAGCCACTGAGCCCGGCTGGTTTCTTTTTTTTAATCTTTTTTTTTTTTAATTTTAAAGATGTGGTGTACAATTCAAGGTTAGGTATACAAAAGTTCATTATGCAGGTACTCTTGTTAATGAGGTGTGTCCCCCTTCCCCAGGCAGATTCTCTCTATTCCACTGCCAATTCTGCTCTCCCATCACCCTCCTGGCAGTTTCCCACTTCTGCCCATCATTCTCTTATAGTATTACGATAATTGTTCAAGGTAAAATTGAGGTTTCAATGGGTTGATTAATGTGTCTAAGGTCAAAATTTGGTGGATTATGTTTTGAACCCAATTCCATGTTCTTTCTAATACATCATGCTGCTTCTAAAATAGCCTGTGCTGTTTGCATGTATATACATCATCCTTTAAACATGAACAGATACCTATAATCAACTTCAAATTAAACCACTCCAGTCCAGTGAACACAGACTAGATAACAATGAGATAGACTTTGCACCAGCTGATGTCTTCACATGTATTTTCTCATCTGACTTTGGGCAAACCACCTCACTGGGCTGGACTTGTTTTCTACTTCCGTGTGATATGACATTAAAACTAAATGGTTCCTTAGATTTCTTTTAACTCTTGCATTATTTAATGAAAAGTATCTAGTCTAGGATCAGTTTCAAGGACATAGTTCATACATTTATACCTTCATAGGTTTAATGTCTCCATGATTTTGTATATAAAGGGAACTAGAGCCCTTCTCCTGACTTCTGCCTCTGGTGAAGTTCACCTTCTTTTCATCGTCCGTTCTTCAATCTCACTTTCCTAACCGGAAGTAGCTCTCATGTCTTACCTACTCTACAACTATACCTACCTCATTGTTAGCACTTACCATCCTCCGCTTCCTGTGATTTATGATGGACATATTTTCCTCGACTTCTTCAACAAGACTGATATTCCCCGGGACACTCAGCCCAATGTCAGTACCAGGGGGTACAGCATTGATATGCTTCCCCTATTTTTGCTAAAATTCATACTCAAAGTATCACAAGATGTTATCTAATTTAAACTTGAGTTCCACTCAACATATTTTGAACAGGAGAACAAATAATCTGGGAAGTTATATAGTGGAAAATTCAACACCATATAATTTGTCTATGTTGCTTTACAGCAGGGATTTTCATGCTGTCTGAGTTGAAGAATCTGATGTTTTAAATTAACTTCCAGTCGATTGTGGTTTGGTGCTTTTGTAAAGTATAATAAAATGCATTTTTGGAAAAATTTAATTTAAAAAATATCAAAATACAAACTCAAATTTTGTATTACAAGATTCAATAAGAACAAAATCCTCTTAACTTGCTGTAAAGTTTCAAACACTCTACTTCTTGGCTTATCTCATGGGCTTGTAACAAATGACTGCTCACCGGCACGATTCCTGAACCACATTTCAGGGAGCACCAATTTACCCTCTATGCAGAATTTTAGAATTCTAATAGGAACTCAGCTGTACCACCATGGTGAAAATAGAAAAAATCATATGGGGAAGAAATCACTAGAGACCAAATGTTTATCTTCAGACTTTCTCTGTGGTCTTTGAAAAAAAAGGCCAAAGTTATTGCAAAAAGATCACGGTGTTCTCTCTATGCTTTGCACTCCTGATGAAGAACACAGGGTTGGAAATTATTTTTAATAAAACCAAATCTTGGGAAAAACACATTCGGTAGTCAATGTCTACACCTGTTGCAGATTCTTAGCTAGAAAGAGAATTTATATTATCTGTTTCTGAAGTTATGCATGAATCTTGCACTATCAGCTCCTTTGTAAACTTTGGTCAGTTAATAATTTGTTTGTACTTCTATTTTATTTCCTACCCTCTAGAAACAACATTTTATTTGACCTTCCCAATACTTAAGTGAGGTAGGGAATAATGTTGCCTTTTCCCTACAGGTTAGAAAACTGATTCAGAGACGTTTAATAACTCACCACAGTCACTCAGTTACTACATGGTTCAACTGACATTCATATTCAAGGCTAATTTCCCAGTCAATTCTCCATCCACCAAACCCACTGCTTTCTCTGGCTAATATGTCTTTACTGTACTTAGGAAATCTCAGTAAACAGGAAACTAATCTAAGTAGATAGAGAATATGCTTTATTTAGTAAGTAGGAAGAAAATATCTCCTGACAAAGCTCTGGGATAAGACTCAATCACTTTGTGAATGTTAGTATTTAACTTAAAACTTTAACTTTCGCAGAGTAAAATCAAATATATAAGTATCATACAATAAGTGCTACACTTGCAATCTCTCACCTATAGAACCTAATCATCTTTGATGAGTAGGTAAGATTCTTCAATATGATTGTCTAAAACTCTTGAAAATCAGATTCATCCATTAGACAGATTCACTTGGTACATACTAAAGAAAAATCTAGTGGTTTAGCTTTTCTAAAATTGAATTAATATACTGGAGAACATATCCAGCAAGAGATGTGAGGTGGTCTCTTGAGCTACTCATGGGTTGCAATCGATTTGTTTTCCTTCCCTCAAAATTAGTTTTCAGAGAATAAGTAAAAGTCTTTGACATAAGTCTGGAGCCTCTCATGAAATGGTGATGACATAAAGGGTACTGTTTTCCATGATATTCAAAGAAACAACCTCCCATAGACATGTATGTGCTACTTCAAGGGTGTGAACTCACTGCTGTGTCTTTATACTCTTTCAACTGAGACTTCAGATCTCAGGTTCATTGCTAGCAAAAACTTTTCTAACATAATAAACTTATTTGAAGACTCACACAGATTGACAGAAGTCCAAAATATTTGCGTTCAAGTGCACTTTGCTTATGAGTGAGAAAACCAAAACCTACAAGAGACACCTGGTTGCCCAAAGCCACAAAAAGAGTACTGGAACCATGTCTGAATCCTCTTTTTAGAAAAAAAAAATTCAAATTAAACCTAAAACCTATAATTCCTCTGCACACACCTCTATTTCCTATTGCTATTGACAAAATCTCTGCTTACTTATTTATTTCTCTATCCCCAGCACTACACATAGTGTCTGACGCTCATTAGATGCTCAATAAGTGTCTGTTACATCAAATTAAATGAACAGAAGAACAAGGTGGAACCTTTTGGAACTTATTGTGATAATGCACACAAAACCTCTGAGTGTTGATATGATGGAGGAGAGGCATGTGCAATTCCTTCTGCTCTTTATAATCTTTGCTGTGAAGGAAATATAATAGCACTCAAGATTCCTATTACCATCGTCACAGGGAAGAATGATCCAAAGACCCATAAAGCTTAATACACAATTAATATCATGCCTCGCTTTTGTCATAGGCTCATTGTTCTACATTTTGACTGTCCAGACAGGTATCTCAACTTTGACTTTCTGAGCTAATGAGAATACAGAAGAGAGTGCTCAGGGAAGAAAGAAAGTCAAAATTACGGCACATGAAAAAATCAAAATGCAAGAGTCTATTACTGTTCTGTCACTCAGAGAACCCAAAAGCATCATTTCTTTCTTGCCTCAGAATTGAAATGTAGGCAGAGCTGAGCCACTGTACGTATCACATGGAATTCCTAATAGCAGTGATATTTAAATCAAGGCAGTATTAGACCAAAGCAGACATTAGTGCTTGTCCACACTGCATTGACATCCCATAAAATAGGAAATATTCATGTGAAGGCGCTAAACTTCTGACTGTCTACGGGGTCGTTTTTGAATCCTGTATAATTCTCCTGCTATTTTTTATCTCCTGCTTTTCTAAGAGGATAAATAAATACATACACACACAGAGAGAGAGAGAGAGAGAGAGAGACTGCAAACGTGTTGAGAGGAAATATTTACAGTGAGTTGAAAACTTTCAACCAAAGCATAAGATAAGGAAACATTTAATTTGTACATGCTACTAGATCAGATTACATCTTTCTCCCTGCTTTTAGAAACTTTAGGGGACCGTAAACTGTGCCAGCAACAAACAAAAGAATATGATGAGCAGTGGTGTGGGAAACATGAAAGATTTCATGCTGCCTGAGCCTTGTAGTGTTTCCGGTAACTTCTTACACATTCAAGGGGATGTGTAAGTTCTTCCATGTATACATGCATGCATCCACTCAACTTTCCATCCGTCCACCTACCCTTTTATTCATCCAACATTTTTGATGCTGCACCAATATGCCAGTCATGGTGCTGAGGGACAAGGAATAAAGTCACGAAGGAAGGCAAGTTCCTTTTTTTTCCAGGAAAGGCAGACATGTACACAGACATAATAAAATTAGATTGTGGAGCTGAGAAACAGGGGTCCTTGTGAAAGCAAATAGGTGGTGAGTTTCCCCAGAGGAGATGATGTTTGACATAAGTACTATAAACATGGAGGTGTTTGGCAAAGCAAAACAAAAATATGGGGAGTGGGAATATATTTGGGATTCAAGGATTAGTACATATTACATGTCAAAGCTAAGAGTTTTGAGAAGCTATGACGTATTTGGGGAACTCAAAGTGTTTTGTCTGTTGAAAGAGAAGGGCTCAGCTATTGAAGGAATTGTGAAAATTTTAGGGAGTTTGCTTTCTTTCCTGGGTCCCGGTTTCCTCATCTGTTAACTGCAGAGGCTTGTTTAGATGATACCTGATATCTTTTTTCTAGCTCTTGAGGTCTTATTCATTCTCTTAAAAACAGTGAATTTCTTGAAATACAGCAAGCAACAAAGAAGAAAGCCTGCAATTTGTGAGTGACCCTCTTACCACAATTGTTCAATAATCAGCCTCACCTTGCCCGCTTGACTCATTTACAGCAAGAACGTTCCTTAGGGAAGAACTTACTTTCTCAAAACTCTCCTATTTGCTCCAGAACTGTCTTGAGCCACTGTTGTGATACAGGGTGGGGGAAGGGCAGGGAGTAGAAATCCATTGGGAAGGCACTTTTAAATTTTCAATGATCAATGTATTTAATCTTCATAATACCTCTGTGAGAGATTGCAATAATTATCCTCAATCTGTAGGTAGGGACACATGCTCAGAAGTTAAATAATTTGGTCAAATTCACATGGCCCCTTTATAGTGGTGCCAGGATTTGCTTCAGATTTGCCCACCTTCAAAGCCTGTGGCCATAACCATCACATTACATGTCTCTAAATAAATGTTAGTTTCTTCTTGCCCTTATCTTTCACCTGAGGACAGCTCACCTTTTGTCCTAATAGTAGAAATGTCATGTCTTCACTATCATCTCTAGAATTTTGTCTCTATCATTTCACAATGAACCCTCGACTACCATATACAAAAAAGAAAGGATTTGCCCAGGGCCAGCATCCCTTTGGGGTTTGATCATGACTCTTGACCGCTACAGCATGACTAGCTCTGATGCCCAAATATGGAGTCAACATAGCAGACCCTAAGATCACTTCAGTCCTTCATCTTTCTCCCTCCAGAAGGGTTTCTGTACTAATCATGTTTGCTTCTCTCTTGGTATCACATTGGCAGTTTCTATTTTGAATTTTAACGGTTTGTCACAGCTTCAACAAATTCTTATTCTGGTTCTGACCTGGCCTTGGCTAGATTTCAAAGGTGCTAAAACCTCTAGTGAAGCTGGCTTCATTCACCTTCTGGCTCATGTATGCATCCTTCCAAAAGGACAACACAGGTTCTGTACCCACTCCTTAAAAACAAGTAGATGAGAAGGGACGGGAGGTCTCAGTAGATTATACCAGGACCAAAGTTGACTGGTAATAAACAAATTCAAAACCGAATTTGTTGGGTGAAATCAACTCAAATGATTATCTTCAGTTTTCTTTTTATCTCTAAAATTAGAAATGTTAATCTCTGTTGTTATTTTGCAAAAACGTTTAAGAGTTTACAACTAAAGCTATGGTACTTATTTCACAGCATATGTCATCAGGGATTCTCAGTGACCTCTGTACACGGTCTAAAAGCACAGCAAGCAGACTCGAACAGCTGCCTGTGAGAGGTCCAAAGAAAGCCCTTCTACTTTGGCCAGGCTCGGTGGCTCAGCTTGTCATTCCAGCACATTGGGAGGCCGAGTCTAGTGGATTGCCTGAGCCCGTGGGTTCGAGACCTACCCAGGCAACTTGACGAGACCTCGACTCTACAATAAATCAAAAATTAGCCGGGCATGGTGGCACATGCCTGTAGTTTCGGCTACTTGGAAGGTTGAGGCAGAAGGATCACCAGAACCCAGCAGGCCGAGACTGTGGTGGCCAGGAGTGTGGCATTGCACTCCAGCCTGGGCAACAGAGTGAGACTCCAACTCAAAAAAAAAAAGAAAGAAAGAAAGTTCTTCTACTCCAATACATGTCTTAATAAGGATAGTTTGTAGAACTGTGTGGCTTCTAAAAAAATATCTCACTTAATTTCCATCACAACTTTGTGGCACAGATATTCCCATTTTCCCCATCATTCAGATATATCAAACAGAGTGTCAGAAAGTCAAAATGTGTTTCTCAAGACCCTATAGCTAGTCAATGGCAATGACAAATCCCCCTGGGATTCAAACTCCCAAGTTCTTTCCACTACCTCATGCTGCTGATTCTTCCCATGTGAGGGTTTTAATTAAAATGAAATGCTAGATAATATTTGTTGAGACACACCACAGTGTGTCAGGCACGCTGCAGTGAGCTACTTTTATCCCTACCTCTTCATAATAATTGTAAGACATATTTACTATGAATATTGCAACTTGACAGATGAGAAAATGCAGGCTTACAGAAGTTAAATGGTTGTTTAAGTTCCTATGGGCAAAATGTGGCTAACCTTTGGACATTTTCAACAAATTTTTATATGCCAGGTGGTAGGGATATAGCAATGAACAGAGCAGACCAAACATTGCCTGCTTTCATGGAGGATGTGATCTAGTGAATGGAGACAAGCAAAGAAACGAAGTATAACACTTAGAATACTGTGGTCATAAGGACCATGGTGAAAACCAAAAGAGGGAAAAGAGATCAGCTTTCAGGCGTGCTGTATCAGAACTCTTGGAATTAACTGTGTAAACTACCTCATCACTTCTGAAAGGCCAAGGCAATAATGAGATGCTGATAATTTCAGTCCTCTAATATAAGGTAGAATCATCATATTTAAGATGGAACAAAGGGCATATTAGCAAGCCTTGCTTAGGTGACGTATAAGTCTCTAGACTAAAGGGATATGTAGTAGATTAAACTGGAAAAATGAGTTTGGGTCAGATTTTGCACGGTTTGAAAAATTAAGTCAAACATTTTGGATGCTATTTGGTAAACAGGACAATTTTCAAACTGGAAATGGTTACTTTGAAATTATTTTCAGGGCCTGGCTTGGTGACTAAGCTTGTAATCCCAGCACTTTGGGAAGCCGAGGCAAGTGGATTGCCTGAGCCCAAGGGTTCAAGACCAGCCTGGGGAACTTGGTGAGACCCCCATCTCTTCAATAAATTTTAAAAAATAGCTGGACGTGGTAGTGCCTGCCTGTAGTTCTGGCTACTTGGCAGGCTGAGGTGGATTGCTGGAGCCCAGCAGGTAAACACAGGGGTGGCCGTGAGTGTGCCACTGCACTCCAGCCTAGGCAACAGAGTGAGACTCCAACTCAAAAAAAAGGAAAGGAAAAAGGAATTATTTCTCAGAATGATAAGAAGGAGGCAAATACTTTAGATGGAAAGTTTAGAAGTTTACAAAGGTTCCTGTCTAAGGTAATAAAGTCTTTAAGAGGCCAGTGGAATGTAGACAGCCAAAGCATTAAAAGTACTTTGAAAATTAGTCATTTGTGAGAAAAGAGTGTGAGAGTGAACACACGTAAACAAGGGTAGATTTATTGTGAACCTAATTAAGTCTAAGCTACCGGGCCCCTCATTTGCACGGAACTTTTCTAAGGCCCTTGCAAGGGTCTTACTTGTGTTAGCAAGTATTGTTAATTCAAAGGTCATTTAAAATTAGTTGCTTCAAAAGAAAATATAAAATGCCATGAAAGAAGTTTTTAGCTTCTTCATTCATAGATAGTGTCATGTAAATTTTCTAAATTTTTGTCAAATTAAAAAAACTAATAAACTATCAATAATAAAAACAACTTGTGATCAACAATGCTAGAAGAAGACTAAATTTTCTTTTTTTTCTCTTTATATAGCCAAAAATATATAAGAAAAAAATACTATAGAGTTGTGGCAGAGAGTTAACAAATGAAAATATACATTCTTTTTTTGAATTGTGTGACTATGGCATCTGTCAAACTTTAAAATTTGTAATTTCTTTTCATTGCTTTCCTCCTTCTATATATTGACTTTTGAATTTAATTTATCCTCAGAATTCATATATTTTTTATAATTGTTGAAGATTTGCTCTTACAAAACCTGGATCTACTTGTGCAGATGAATCACAAATTGATAACCTAGATGATTAAAACTATGAAAATACAGACATGCTTTGCCAGAGATAAATCTTTCTTGATCATAACAAATAATCATTTTAATGTGCTCTTGAACTTGATTTGTCTTATAAAATGAGTTTGGAAGAGTTCCTTCCTCCTCAGTTTTTTGGAAGTAATTGAGAAAAATTAGTATTACTTCTATCTAATATGATAGAATGCAATTGTGAAGCCATCATGTCCTAGGTTTTAGATGGTTCAATGTACCTGAATCAATAAATGTGACGCACCATATTAACAAAATGAAGAACAAAAACCATATAATCACCTCAATAGATACAGAAAAAAACATTTGGCAAAATTCAATATCTTTCCATAATCAAAGCATTTAACAAATTAGTGTGGAAGGAATGTCACTCAACACAGCAAGGGCAACATATGATAAACCCATAGCTAACATCAAAGTCAGTGGTAAAAAGTTAAAAGCTCTTCCTCTAAGTTCAGGAACAAGGCTAGGATGACCACTCACACCACTTCTATTCAACTATTCTAGTCAGAGCATTTAGGCAAGAACAAGAAATAATAGACCTCCAAATTGAATATTTTGTTAAAAAGTAGACATGTCATTGTTTGAAAATGATCTTATATATAGAAAACCCTAAAGTTTTCATCAAAAAACAGAATTAATAAGTTCCATAAAGTTGCAGGATACAAAATCACCATATAAAAATTAATCTCATGTTTATACACATAATAAACTATCCAAAAAATAAATCAAGGAAACAATCTCATTTACAACAGCATGAACATACTTAGGAAAAAGTTTAACAAAGGAGATAAAAGATCACTAGAATGAAAACTAAAAAAAGATGAAATGAATTGGAAAAACACACAAATAATTGAAAATATACCCCATGTTCATGGGAATCTATATTGTAACAATGTCCATATTGCCAAAAGTTACCTACAGATTCAATGCACTACCTGTCAAAATTCCAATGACATTTATCACAGAAGTAGAAAAAAAAATCCTAAAATTTGTATGAAACCAGAGAAGATGGTGAATATCCAAAGCAATCCTGAGCAAAAAATAAAGCTGGAGGCATCATACTACCAGATCTCAAAATCTGCTACCAAAGTACAGTAGTCAAAATGGAATGATATTGTCACAAAAATAAACATATAGATCAGTGGAACAGAACAGAAAGCTCATGAATAAATCCATACATTTACGGTCAACTGATTTTCAGTGAAGGTACCAAAAACACATATACAGAAAGGATAGTCCCTTTAATAAACAATGTTGGGAAAATTGGATATTCACACACAAGAAGAATACCATTGGACATCTACCTCACCCCTTATACAAAAAGCAGGCCCAGCACAGTGGTTCATGTTTGTAATTTCAGTGCTTTGGGAGGCTGAGGTGGAAGGATGCCTTGAGGCCAGGAGATCATAAGCAGTCTAGACAACATAGTTACTACAAAAAAAACAAAAAACAAAAAAACCCACACATGGTGATGCACTCCTGTGGTCCTTTGCTAAGCAGGAGGTTGAGGCAGGAGAATCCCTACAGCCCACGAGTTCAAAGTGACAGCTATAATCACACCACTGCACTCCAGCCTGGGTTTCAAGTCAGACTCTGTATCTAACAAAACCCAAATAAACAGACACACCACACAGAACAAATGAATTAAAAATTGAGTAAGGCCTGGCACTGTAAAACTACTATCAAAGCATTATCAAAAGCATTCAGGAAAACGTTTCTGACATGAATCTGGTAAATGTTTTTTTGGATATGACATCAATAACCTGGACAGCAAAAGCAAAAATAGACAATAACTTTGCAGAGAAGGAAGCAATCAACAGGGCAAGGAGACAAGTACAGAATGGGATGAAATATTTGCAAACCATACATCTGATGATGAGTTAAGAGCAAAATATATAAAGAACACTAGCATCTCAATAGCAAGCAACTTTTGAAAACGGGCAAATGACCGAAAAAGACATATCTCCAAAGAAGATATACAAATGGCCTAGAAATATGAAAAAAATGCCAATACAACTAATCACTCATGCAAATTAAAATCACAATAAAATATGACCTCTTATTGGATAAAAGTATGTGGTACATATACACATGTACATGAAGTCATAAATAAGGACAAAATTATGAACAGCAACTTAGATAGACTTGGAGTCTATAATACTGAGTGATCTGTCACAGAAACAAAGAACTGAGCATCACATGTTCTCACTCATAAGTGGACCTTGAAAAATTATTATAATACTATAAGAAAAGTATTGGCAGTAGTGAGAAACTGTCAGGGATTTGGAGGGGGGGTGTTGGCAGAATTGCAGAAGTGGAAATCTGCTGGGGGTGGGGGAGGCACACCTCATCAACAAGGGTCCTGCATAATGAACATTTGTATACCTAACCCTGAATTGTGACCCACACCTTTAAAATAAAAAAATTAGTTTAAAAAAATGACCTCTCATTTATTAGACTGGCTCTAATCAAAAAGACAAGAAGCAACAAGTGTTGGGTGCAAATGTAGAGAAAAGGAAACACTTGCACACTATTAGTGAGAATGTAAATTAGTATAGTTATTATGGAAATCAGTATGGAAGTGTCTCAAAAAATTAGTTAGTACTAACTTATGATCCAGTAAACCCACTTCTGGGTATGTATCCAAAGAGAAGGAAATCAGTATGTTGAAGAGATATCTTCTTTCCATTGTTCACTACAGCATTATACATAATCGTCACAATATGGAATCGACCTAAGTATTTTTCAGCAGATGAATTAATAAAGAAACACATATGCACACACACACACACCACACTCTCTCTCTCTCTCTCTCTCTCTGTCTCTCTCTCTCACACACACACATATGCATATACAATGGACAACTCTTCAACATCAGCATGGATAGGCCCAGAGGACATTATGTCCAGTGAAAGAAGCCAGGCACAGAAAGACAAACACTACAAGATGTCACTCATATGTAGAATCTTAAAAAAGTAACCAGTTAAACTCATAGATGCAGAGTTAGAATCGTGGTTATCAGGGGATGGAAAGTAGGATACAAAATCCCAGTTGCATAAGAGGCATAAGGCCTATAACCCCAGCACTTTGGGAGGCCAAGGCGAGTGGATTGCCTGAGCCCACAGGTTCGAGACCAGCCCTGGCAACTTGGTGAGACCTCATCTCTACAATAAATCAAAAATTAGCCAGGCATGGTTGTGCCCACCTATAGTTCTGGCTACTCGGAAGGCTGAAGTGGAAGGATCACCGGAACCCAGCAGGTCAATGCTGGGGTGACCATAAGTGAGCCACTGCACTTCAGCCTGGGCTGCAGAGTTAGATTCCAACTCAAAAAAAAAAGATCTATATCCTACATAGTGACTTCAGTTAATAACAATTTGTTGTATGCTTGAAAATTGCCCACAGAGTAGGTTTTAAATATTACCACAGAAAAATAAGCATATGAGGTCATGGATATGTTAATTGGCTTTATTTAGCCGCTCCCAATGTAGACATTTATCAAAACATAATGATATTTATAATTTTTGTCAATTAAAAATTTGACAGAAAATAAAACTTTAAAAATTAAAACTAAATAAATACTTTTGTGAGGAAAAAAACTTAACTTGCAAAGTTATGCGTGCTGATCATAAAAGTATGTGGAACACTGAAGAAGTTCTCAGAAAGTGGTTGAATACTAGCCCTTCAGCTGAAAAGGAAGAAGGTGCTGAAAATATATACACATAAGGAAGTTGACCACATGGTATTTACATTGGGTCAAGGTAGATAGCTAAAGTCTTAAAGATGAGGCTTAGAGAAAGAAGGAAAGATGGGCAGGAACAAGAATATTCTCATGATTATACATTGCATCAAAAATGCAGCCAGATTAACTATCTCCAAGCAACTATTAGATCATGTCTGAACAAAACATGAATAAGGTCTGGGATATTAAGACAAATATTCAAATCTGTGTCAATATAAGTAAAAATGAGGCATTTTAGGAATATCCCAGATGATATTTCAGTCTCTCTTTTGGTCTTAAGCACTGCTGTTCTTGAAACCTGGGTCAAAAATCTTTCAGAGGATGAATCCCAGAGCTTTACAGAGTAGAAAAAGCATAGCATCTGAAGCAACAGAAAAGAAACCTCTTTTCTCCTTGGCAACCCTGCTGGTAAATGGCAAAAACAATGCATTGTGTTCACCAAACCCATTTCTCAGGCACACAGAGAGACTACATTCTACATTTCCTGCCATGGAATGAAGCTGCTGACTGAGTTCTGGCCAATGGGATGAGGGCTAGCCATTTCCAGTCTGGTTCTACCCAGAATTTTTCAGTAGACTTTCCAGACTGTCTTTTTCTTCCCTGTCTGCATTAGCAGAAGATGCTCTGCAGACCTCTGAAGACACAGAAGATGCCAGAGTCATTAGACAGAAGAAAGTGGGTCCCCAAATTTCAACTTGGACTGCTCAGCCAAATTATCCATTTGGATCATGGGATCATGAAATGAATGAGGAGATTCTTTGTCCTGTTGCGTCACTGTGGTGGTTTGTCACAGAAGTTAGACTACCCTGCTTAGTAGAGCAGATTTGACCACTTGGAGCCTAAGTTTTCTCATCTGTATGATATTTCATAGGACTTTTCTAATCAATGAGTATGTAACATGCCTACACATATATTCTGCATTGATTCTCATTCTCTTTCGTCCCATGATTTGCTTGCGGCTTTCCCATTGCACACCTCCAGAGGGCACCGTTCTTTTCTATCCAACAAATACATGTGTATAGAATAATATGAACCATGGCCTCTTGAGGTTATACAGCTTGGCCTAGCCACATAAATTAGCTTCCAAGGAAAAGCACATTTCCTTCTAAGTGTCCACAATATAAGAATTGGGTAGCATCTTAAAATTTTTCTTAAAAGTTAAAACAACAATGATTTTAAAGGTAGAATAATTTATAGTTTTTTCTATCGTGGCTTTCTAGCTCCTTGTGGCATAAAAAGGAGATTTAATCTTTTCTTTAAATTGTTTGCATTTTTATCTGTCACCTCTGGTGAAAGAAATAGACCTTAAGTATCTCAGCTGATATAAAGTAGGCAAAAGAAAACCTCCTGATCAATATTCAGCTTTGGCATTTATGTACATTTTATGATGATTGGGACTTAAACTCCTGCTAGCAACAATTGCTGCCAAATCACTTTTTCTCTTCGATGCCTCAGGTTGGATTTGAGTGTGTACCAACTGGAACTGATTGCTTGAAACTTGAGCAGTTCAGAGTTTAATTTTCCTAATTTGGGTAAATACTATCTACCATCAGGCTGTCTGTGTTTTCAAGTGTTCAAAGTCACATAAGAGCCAATATTTTAGGCAATGCACAAGGGAGGCATTGCCACTATGCTATGTTCATCTAAATGACGATTTTATGTTGGTGAGCCCTCAGAGAGTATCTGAATCTCCAGGAAGAAACTGGTGGAAGCAAATTGAAAAGTATGTGTCATTGGGAGATGGTTTCTGCAGCTCTTGCCTTCCATTTGTATGAACATCTGAACAGAAAAAAGAGAAATGACAACATTATTAAATTCTGACATCTGGAAATGGTGAGGCATACAGTTTTTACACCAACTTAACGCATATTCTCACATTACAGCCATGTTGAGCAATTATCTGTGTGTCATTCAAAGAGATGCATTGTATGAAAAGAATTTTGGCAATACAGAACCTCCAGCCTGGGAGATGAGGTAATAGTAAATAAAACACGTGTGCACAGATGACCTATCTAGTGTTTATTCATAGCTAGTCGTTCAGATTGCTAGAATGGGAAGAGGATTTAGAACCCAGTTGGTTTTAACCCTTTTATTTAACTGAGGTTCTTCTATAGGAAATAGATAAACAAAGGTCAAAGAGAGGTGGATGGGGCCAGCAAAGTTTCTGCCCTATCTAAGGTACAACTTATAAAAGTACCTATTTCTTTTTACAATGGGAAATTCTCTTTTTATTGTCATAAGTCACTTTATATGTGGACCAGACAGAGTATAAAAGCAGAAGGTCATCTCAAGTCATCGGGTACTTTCATATTTCTTATTTGCTCAGGTGAGTACCCAGCAGAAGGTGACTATTATCTTCCACCAAACAACACTGGCAATTCTGTAGCATAGGATCATGACTTTACACGTTTAAGAAAGTTTTTAGGACACATATGCTGTGAAACTTTTATTTTTTCTCCTAAATGTCTGTTTATCTAATGGGTGAAAAGAAGTGCTGTACTTGGACTCAAAAAACCTGGTTTTGAAAATCCGCTTTAGGTGACCAGATGTCTGTGAGCAAATTCCAACCTCCCTGGGTCTCATTTCTCTCACCCATAGAAGGAGAAGAGAGGTAGGTGAGAGTACAGCTAAAGTCCTTCAAGCTTTACAACCTCATAGTTAAAATGATTTCATCTTATGCCAATTCTAAAACACACATTTTTTTTCAAAAACTAATTAAATAATTACAGTGCCCTAGCACTATGTAGGAGCAGTAATGAAAGATGGAAGAAGCATGATCTTATTTGTTGAAGTAAGTCATAGTCAAGTGGGAGAATATAACATTGGCTTATAAAGAGATCAGTGGGATAATGCAAATTGATGCAAATTAAGAGCCAAAGAAAATGCCTTTGGAGCAATCTTCCCTGTGTCTGAACTTTCTAAGAGTTGAACTAGACACATTCTCATAACTATTTTAAAATAGAAATTTATTTCATTGAGTGTTAATTATCTATGAATACTATTTCTAGCCTTGGTGCATGTATAAGCTCACTGAATCTTCACAATTGTGGGAAATACATATTATTATCCTCAGTATGCTTGTCCGGAAACAAAGGCAGGGAAGGTCAAATAGCTAGCCCAAGTTCACACAGCTGGTTTAGCCAAGGTTTAAATCCAGATCATCTAGTTTTGGAGCCTATACTTTTAGTTATTCTGCAAAGTTCTTATGACAAGGAATTACAACAAAGAGAACTGGACATCCACTTAGGATGAAGCAGTACTCTTATGGTTGCAATGTTTTTGCCCCTTTCAAAATTCGGGTTGAAACTTAATCCCCTGTGCAACAGTATTAAAAGAGGTGAGGCTTTTAAGAGGTGATTACGCCGTGAGGGCTCTACCCTATGGATGGGATTAAGGCCTTATAAAAAGGCTGGAGAAAACTAGGTCTACCCGTTTGCCCTTCCAACTCTTTCTCCACGTGAAGACATAGTGTTCATTCCTTTCAGAGGATGCTTCCATTCTGGAAGCAGAGACTTGGCCTTCACCAGACACTGAAGTAGCCAGTGTCTTGATCTTGGACTTCCCAGAATCCATCACTGTGAGCAATACATATATACCGTTTATAAATTATCTGAATTATTTTGTTATAGCAGCACAAACAAAGCAATAGCAATTGCCATCATATATGGGCAACTTATTTTGTGTCATGCACCGTGCCAAGCATTTTACATGCATTATCTCATTCAATTTCCACCTGATTATTCATTCATCAGACATTTATTGAAGTCCTACAATTCAGTAACCTCTTATGTAAGGAACTATAAAGAAAGTTCTATAATTACTCGCATTTTATAGAAGAGACAAAAATGACTCAGAGACATTATGTAACTCATGCAAGGCCACACAGATCCCAAGTGGCAAAAAAACGTCCATCTAGCCCCAGAGCCTCTGCAGTCAGTAAAAGGATTTTGATACCACTCACATTCTAGGAACCTTTTCTGGATTATTTTGATGCAAATGTCCCCCTCCTCTAATGCAGCATTAAAGACATCCTCTCGTTTTTGTTAGTGTGCATGTGTTCACGGATGAAGCCACACAGGAAGGCAAAGTTGCGGAAAACACTGACAGAAGAGAAATTATTTCAGAACCTCCATCACCTGGCAATCCAACTGTTTGCTGCTGTTGCCTTGATGTCATGGCCGAGGTGAGAGGCAGGAAGGGTGGGGAGACAGTTGTGAATGGCAGGACAGACAGATGGAGATACACTGGGGTCACGTGGAGGAAGCACAGTCCAGGCCACAGGATGAATCGCCAATGACGAGTGACTGACCAGGTGTCAGGCGTCTAGGCTGAATGAAGGACCCTTGGGTCATGGTAAGCTGTGAGCTTACCTGAAGTCAGTCGCTCTCATTGACTTGTTGACAGCCTAGGAAGCTTTCAGTGTCTGAGTCCCAGACTAGACCCAGCTGCCAGTAGAAAAGGCTCTTTTATACGCCAGCAAGTTGGTGGAGGAGGCAGAAAATTGAGACTGAATTTAATCAACAGGACCTTCAGAGGAAATGGCTATTGCTTGTCTAGATCTGTATGGTTTCTTAGTACATTCACATTTGTGATTTCAGATAAAATTACAGGGACGATTAGGGCATATCATTCTCCCAATTATGCTGATAAGGAAATGGAAGCTCATCAAATTTAAGTGGTATATTAGTCACCGTTCTCCAAAGAAGCAGAATCATTAAAATAGACAGAGATATAGAAGAAAAGATGTATTGTGAAAATTGACTCCTGTGATGATGGTGGAGGCTGAGAAGTCCTGTGATATGACACCTGCAATCTGGAGAACCAGGAAAGCTGTTCAAAGTCCTGAGAACAAGTAATGGGGTGCCAGTATACGTTCCAGACTCTGAAGTCCCAAGAACCAGGGAATCTGATGTCCAGGGGCGGGAGAAGGTGGGTTTTCAAGCTCAAAAAGAGAGAAAGAATTCACTTTCTTCCCTCCTTTTGTTGTATTGAGGCCCTCAAGGAACTCAGTGATGTCCACTCAAATGGGTAAGGGCTGATAGTTTACTTATCAAAATGCTAATCTCTTCTAAAAACAGCCTCACAGTCACCCAGAAATAATGTTTTGCTAGCTATCTGGGCATCCCTTAGCCCGGTCAAACTGACACATAAAACTATCCATCATAGGTGACTTACACACACTCACAACATCAGGCTTTAGCTAAACATGAACATTTATCTTAGTAATTTTTACATTTCTATTATCTCTTTATGGTGAAATCTTCTGTGGAAATAATGTCTCTAGTTAGTGATATTTGGATATAAAAACCCAAATAATGTTAAAATCTAAAATGCATGTCACTCCCTTATGATAAACTCACATTTCTCCAAACGTCAGCACTGAAGTAAGTTGTAGTCAAGTATTTTATTTTCTAGATATTTATTCATTTCTAATCTCATTGGCTTCCCTTGAAGATTGCTGTCTCTAGTATATTCAATTGTGTCTAAGTTTTAACCCCCAATGCCTATGAATGTGACCTTATTTGGAAAAAATGTCTCTGTAGATACAAGTAAGAAGCTAAAGATAAGATTATCCAATGACTGGAGAAATAAGAGGGACATTTCAGACACATAGAGACACAGGGAAGATCGTGTGAAGATGAAGACAGAGATTGTGGTGACACCTTTAGAAGTAAAGGCGTCTTTCTGAGTCACCAGAAACTAGGAAAAAGGCATGAAACAGACTCTCTATTAGAGCCTTAGAAAGAACCACACTGCTGACATCTTGATTTCAAACTTCTGGCCCTTCAGAACCATGAGATAATAAATTTGTCTTGCTTTAAGCCACCAAGTTTATGGTAATTTGGTACAGCAACCCTAGGTAAATGATACAATGACTAAGAGCTTTCTCAAATAATACCCACACAGAACACTATGGTTAAATTTTTCTTATTGTAAGCATTATACTTATTCCACCAACTTTAATTAAATGCCTAATTATCAATCTAGCCCTGTATGAGTGCAATAGTGGATACACATATGCATAATATATGATGGATGTGCAGAGAATTAGACACAATGTTGACAATACTCATAGCACAGCGCCTAGCATATAGGAAGGACTCAAACATGATAGCTATTACATATTAGAAATGGGAGCACATTCACCTCCTTCAGCATGTCTGTCTATCCATGCCCCTTGCAAACTCTTCCTCAAAGAGGAGAACTCTTATGTGTGATTGTTCAGAACCCAGAAAATTCACTGAACCATGTTTTACTAGTTAGCAGAGGTGTTATGCCTTAAAGTTGAAGTCTTATGCATCATCTTGAAATCTTACTTTTTATGTTTATGTAAAAGACACATCTACGGTGTCTTGCCCCTTTCTTCTGGCTATCTCTTCTACGCCATAAAGTTAGTTGCATGAGTGAACCCTGGGCTTACTTGCTAACCAATGAGCTGAGGTGGGAAATCTGAAAGCCAGAGATTTCAATTAGATCTGAGATTTAAGCAACTTTGTTTCAACTCGTATTTCCCCAAAAGTCAACACTGAAGGAAGTGGTAGTCAAGTATTTTCTTTTCTAGATATTTATTAATTTCTAATTTGATTCTCGTTTGGCCATTGTTCCTTTTGTATAAAATTTCTTGTTAAGAAACTTCCAGTAGATAAGGGGTAAGGATTAAGATGACCAAAACTTCAACCAGAACCAGTGACATAAATAATAGATATATCTGAATGAATGTTGGATACATAAATAATCGAATACACTATACTACTCAGTGATTTAGTATAGAAACAAAGAACTGAGTACCACATGTTCTCACTCATAAGTGAACCCTGAATATTTACTGTACTACTGTAAGAAAGGGATTGGCAGTAACCAGAAACTGCCAAGGCATGGGGGTGGCACATAACATGAACAAGGGTACCTGATCTCAAACCAGGCAAAGTGGGGACCAAATGCAGGCCCAAACTTTACCTGTACAATGGCCACTTGTATACCTAATCCTGAATTGTACCCCACATCTTTAAAATAAAATAAATTTTAAAAAAAAATAAATGATTAAAAAATAATAATTTCTACTGCCCTTTGTGTGTTAATAGAGGATCATGTCACTTCAATCCCTGGAGCTTGTGACTGTCACCTTACACGGTAAAAAAAACTTTGTAGATTAAGTTAAAGAGATTGGGAATATCCCGGATTATCTGCGTGGGTCCAGTATAATTACAAAGGTCTTTAAGAAACGGAGACAAGTTGGGTTCGGTGGCTCAACCTGTAATCCCGCGCCTTGGGAGGCTGAGGTGAGTGGATTGCCTGAGCCAGCGGGTTTGAGACCCTCCTGGGTAAACTGGCGAGACCTCATCTCTACAATAAATCAAAAATCAGCCGGGCGTGGTAGCGCGCGCCTAGTTCCAGCTACTTGGAAGGCTGAGGCGGAAGGATCGCCGGAGCCCAGCAGGTGGAGGTTGCGGTAACTGGAAGTGGCCACTACACTCCAGTCTGGGCGACAGAGTGAGACTCCGAAATGGAGGCGGACAGGAGGTCAGAGAGAAAGGAGGAAGTTACACTGTTGACTGTAAAAATGGAGAAATGTGGGCCAAGTGTAGTGGCTCACATTTGTAAACCTAGCACTTTGCGAGGCCAAGGGGAGAGGATTGCCTAAGCCCAGGGTTCGAGACCAGCCTGGGCAACTTGATGATATCTCATCTCTACAATAAATCAAAAAGTTAGCTAGGTAGGGTGGTGCACACCTGTGGTTCCAGTTACTTGGAAGGCTGAGGCAGAAGGATTGCCTGAACCCAGCAGGTCGAGGCTATAGTGGCTGTAAACTTGCCACTGCACTCCAGCCTGGACAACAGGGATATACAGACTCAAAAAATAAAATAAGATAAAATAAAAATGAAGAAATGAGAAGCAAGTCAAAAAATGTAACGATTCTTTAGAAGCTGGGAAAGGCAAGGAAACAGATTTTCCCGTGGAGTCTTCAGAAGGAACTGCCAACAACTAATTTTTATATTTTTGAAAACGAGAAGTGTACAATAATGAACCAGTGTTGTTTTAAATCGCCGTACTATATTTGTGAAAATTTGTTACGGCAGCAATAGGAAACTCATACACAAATCTAAAACTCTTTGAAGGAAAGAAAGCCCTGTAAGAGAAGCACAATGCTCCAAGTCAAGGAGTCATGTGGACTACTGGCATTACACGCAGAACATCAGGACTTGGGCACGTTTCTCAAAATACTGACCCAAACGATCAAGTATATTCACTTTCCCGGGGACATTTCCTACTAAATAATTAGCAATACGGAACTTCCACAGAAATCCATTCTTTTCTTCTTTCCTTCCATTCTTCCTTCTTTTCTGCACCAAAGATGTATTAAATGCCTTCTACATACTTCCTAAAGCAAAGTTTCTGCCATCAAGAAGCTTAATCGAGGGTAAAGGTGGGGAATTGGACAACCAATAAACAAACAGTTAGACAATGTCTAAGGAAAAGAGAAGCAGAGTATTACAGGAAAGAAAAAAAAGTCGCTTAGTCCAGTCAATGGGGTAGCAGGAGGCATGGAGAAAGAATTGATGTTGAAGCTGAGGCCTAAAGGGAAATAGAAAATCAGTGAAGAGAAAAAGGCTTGGGGAGTGTGGCAGATAGAACGCAATGGTTTCTTGTGTCTGCTGTAAGATGATCACAAATGAGGTGGCTAAAAACAAAGTAAGTGTGGTCTCTCACAGTCCTGGAGAACAGAAATCTGAAATCAGTATCAATGGGTAATAAAAGCGTTGGCATGCTCCCTCTAGGAGCCGTAGGGGAAAATCTTGTGTTCTCTTGTGTTTCTTGTGTTCTCCAGCTTCTGGCAGTGGCTGCTACTCTTTGACTTCAGGGCTGTATCTCTTCACTCTTTAAGATCAGCATCTTCAAATCTGTTTCTGCCCCACCTTCACAGTACCTGATTTTAGTAGACAGAGTATGTAGTAGAATCCTCTTCTGTTTCCCTCTTATAAAGATATATGAGTGTGCATTCTGTGTCCACTTGGATACAGTAGAATGATCTCCCCACCTGAAAATTCTTTATGTATATATATTATTTTAAAGATGTAGGGTAAAATTCAAGCTTGGGTATACAAGTGGACATCGTACAGGCAAAGTTTGGGCCACCCTTTGGTCCCCACTTTGTCTCACTTGAGATCAGGTACCCTTATTGATGTTGTGTCCCCATCTGAAAATTCTTAATCAGATCTGCAAGGACATGTAAGATAAACGTTCACAAGCTCCTGGAATCATGACGTGGACATCTCTGGGAACCATTTTTCAGCCTGCCGCATAGAACAGAAATATGTTGCAGGCCCCGGGAGATGGTGTGGTACAGACTCAGAGATTAGTTTTTCGAGATAATTTTAAACAGGTTATAATGAAAGGCTGGAAATTTTACATTTATGCTGATTGTGATGTCAAGAAGGAAATATTGAAGTAAGAGAGTTGCCTTGCCAGATTTGTATTAGAGAAAAGCCCTTTCATTGGCAGGCTGATAAATGCTTGACAACAACCTTTGCAGGACTGAAAAACAGGAGGAGCAAGGTGGGATGGGCAATGAGAGAGGGGAAGGGAGGAAGGAAGGAAGAAAGAGAGGGAAAGAGGGGAGGCAGGGAGGGAGGAAAAAAAGAAAGAAAAGCCAAGGTTTTCAGTGTTTGCTGTTTCTCGTGGTGTAAACACTTCCTTGATGGCTGATTTCTGCTTTCCCAACCCTCACAGTACACAAAGATGTTCCCAGTCAGCTCCTGGGGACCCACACTAGCCAACCCCAGCACACATCTGCATCCTCCTGGCTTCTCATTGGGCAGTTGATTGGAGGAAGGTAGACCTGTCTGACACTGATGGAATGAATTGCTCTTTGTCACAACTGACCAATAGCAAATGCTACCTTGAGGAGAATCTCAGCTGGTCCTCAAGTTCTGGCTGGCCCTTCTGGGGAACTCTACCGACAAAAGCAGGTAATTCTGAGCAAGCCAGGTACTTCATGGTGTATTTAAAGGGCACGTTCTTGATACCATCAGCAAGCACCAATTCTTTTCTTCTGTGTCCAGTTCCGCAGAGTCAATGGAGCAAGCAGTGAAGGCCTGAGATGAGAACAAAAGCTGGTATCTGGGCACAGCCATCACCCTCCCAATTCTTTTACGTGATCTCTTTCACTCCCTCTCCCTGGCTTTGCTAGGGCAGGTTAACAACTTGGAGGTGGGGGAAGTGAATTATAAAAAGTAGGAGAGAGCAAGAGAACAAGCATTTCTTTGTCCCAATTGCTAGCAATCAGAAGGATCGGAAGCTCTGCAGCTTTCTGTGGGCGGGCAAGGGCACATGAATCAAAGGACAGGGAGGAAATAGAGTTCAGCTGGGATGGTGAATAGATCTGCAAAGACATCACAGTCCCTTCAATGCTGCAAGTTCATCAAATTTCTCGTTGTCTGCTTTTCACAGTTAGTGATTCCACGCATGCATTTTTTTTTTTTTTTTGAGAATTCCCCGAGGATAGTTTTATGAAATATTACTTAGTGGTGCATTCTCACTTTCCTGCACTCTTTTTTTTTTTTTTAGTTGGAGTCTCACTCTTGTTGTCCAGGCTGGAGTTCAGTGGCATGCTCATGGTCACTGCAGCCTCTACCTGCTGGGCTTAGGCGATCCTTCTGCCTCAGCCTTCCAAGTAGCTGAAACTGCAGATACACATCACCATGCCCGGCTAGTTTGCGTGTGTGTGTGTGTGTGTGTGTGTGTGTGTGATTTATTGTAGAGATGAGGTCTCATCAAGTTGCTCAAGCTGTCTCAAACCCAAGGGCTCAGGCAATCCACTCGCCTCAGCCTCCCAAAATGCTGGGATTACAGACTGAGTCACGGAGCCCAACCTCCCAGCACTCTTAGAAATGAGGATATTTACCAAAATCGAGGACAATTACTCTTAACTTTCTGTTAGGTAAGATTACTTGCTGTATTTAACAGAAAATGTTACAGCAATAGCAAGCCTTAAATGGCTTATATGCCTGTAGATGTTAGACATTTCCAGGGCACCTCAGTATGCCAAATACCTTACTCCACCCCAAGCCATTGATCTTCCTTCAGATAACAAAGTGGGGGGTTGCAGCTTTGCAAACACGCATTTCTGTTTGCAGTGCCTCACTGCTTTTAACTTCTCCAGAACACCAGTGCATGATCTGAATCTTGAAAGTAACCAGAAATTTGTCCTAGCTCAGGGGTGGGGAACATAAACAGATGCTTAATAATTGTTCATTGAAAAAATTTTTCTTTACTTCCTAAGGTACTAAGAATTTAGAATGCTAACCCTTAATAAGATCATTTATATTTTAATTAAAAGGTCATAGAAAAAGAGATTATGAAACACAGGAAACTGCTATTAGTGAAAGTTCATGCAAGTATGGAAAGACCTTCCTGGTATTTGTCAAATGGTACCCTGACATGACTGACACCGTCTGGGCTTACCAGTGAAACCAATGAACTTATGCTGACTGCTCTGTTTATTATTTTGTTTACTTATTGGTATGTATAAAGAGAATTCAAATTTTCATCTTTCACCCATTTCCAACCAGGGGATGCCTAGCTATGTAACCACACTTTGTTATGTACTTTCATATGCTTCATTATTGAATTTCCATAACATACTTGTGAGGTACGTAACGCCACCCCCAAATTACACATGAAGAAATCCAAGGCACAAAGGAGTTCAGTAACTTTCCCGAAATAATTGGGTAGTAGGTTCATGGTCAGATTCTATAAAGTTTTTTTTGCTTCTGAGTCTTACGTTGCACTCAGGAGACCTCAGATGCTTCTTTCAGAAAACAACTTATATTTGAAGCCATTTTTTTCATTCTCCTTCTCCTCCTTCTTCTCTTTCTCCTCCATCTTATCCTCAATTATTACTTATTAAGTGCATACCAAATACCTGAGTGTGCACTAAGCACACTGCATAAATAATTTTACTTTTCCCATGTTATATAACCTTACGCTATGCATAAAATGAAGCACCTCCAAGTTTATGTATACCAATAAATAAATAAAATGATAAATATAGCAGCCAACATAATTTCATTATCATCTCCATTTTGCAGATAAGGAAACTATGACTTCTACATTTTATTAAGTTATTATAACTTTATTTTGGCATACGAGGGCTGATAGATGTTTCTAGTCTATCTTTAAATCTTCATAACGTTGGCAGTCATATCGGATAGATGGATGGATAAATTCCAAAGTTTTCTAGAGATCATAAGGGAATTTTATGACTCTTTTTGTGTGTTTTTTGCATGCTTAAACAATTTATTATCTGATAGTTCTACCTTACTTTTAACCAAGTTCTTTTCTGATATAATAAAAGGCCACTTCATCTTATATGGCCCCCAGAAATGACAGAATTTGTCTTCCCCACTTCTTTCTCAAAATGATAAACTTCACATGTGCTACGGTGTGACGCTTCAGCTGCACCACACTTGGCAATCATTCCAGCCCCCAGGGAAATTCAGACTATAAATAAATGTAACATGAGAAGAAGAAAGTGCTTTTGTTTCTTAAGGTAAGAAGCAAGGTGTGTTTTCTAGGGCTATTCTCTAGAAATGTGTGGTTATTTCTTTTCACCCATCATGGGACTGTCCACACAATAGACTGGAACAGAAAAGTGGCATCTGGGGCCCTCCCTGGGAGGTGCTCTGTAGGACCATTGGTAAACTGAGGAAGAGCAACCAGACTCCTCCCAAAATTGCCAGTGTACCTGAGACCCCAGTGACTCTCTTTAGACTCGGATAATACCAAGATGAAAAGACAAGACTTGTTTCTTCCAATTGCCCAAGGCCTGAAAATCCAATGTAATTCAATTCAACAGAATAGATTGGGTACATACGCTGATCCCATTCACCATACTTGCGTCCAAGGGTAGAAAAAGAAATAAAACATAGCACTTGCTCTGAGAGAGAGAAAGGATGTGTGTGTGCATTAACAAACATATAAAGAAGAAAATGACAAATGCCAGAGAAAGCTTAGATAATGTATGACTGTCATTCAACAAGAGAGTGACTAATTCTGAGTTTATGGTAGAAAAGGAACTTGCATGACACCTTGAAGAATGAGGAGGATTTTTAACACTCTAAGGTGAAGAAAGAGTTCTTCTAGGTAGAAAAAATAGTAAGAAATAAGTCACAGAGAAGAAATAGCCTGAGGCACAATGGGTTGTACAATTTGGCTGAAGCATCCAGTGTGGAAGAGGCAGAGTTGAAGAACAGCTAGAGAGATAGATGGATTGAGTCTCCTTAGTTTTTACCTGAATGTAGGGTTAGGAGTCTGGATTTTATTCTAAAGGCAATAGGGAATCCATTATAGCCAGGATATAGAGAGCCATGTGTGTATACATAAAATATAAATATAATACATATTCTATTTAATGGCTCTTGTGTATATATATGTATGCTTCCATACACAGGGACTCTTCGTGGTTTTTGAGAGAGATTTATTAGCATAATAGTGTTATTAGCATAATAATAGAGTGTGGTATCCACTTCATTCCACACATCCTGGTTGTGGCTTGAAATACATGATATCCATCCCACAATAACCCTCCTTAAAAGTGTCTATACTCCTTTTTCCAAAAGATAGAAGCACTGAAGCTTAGAGCTCAAAGGACTTGTACCTGGTAAAGCAGGTCTTCTGAATCATGTATGTCTGACTCAAATGATTACTTCTTACTTCATTACTTAATTCTTCTGCTGTAGTTTGAGAAGCTAAATGGCAGGTGTATGGAACATAGATTCAAAGGAGATAGAGGGAAAGATCGCACAAATGCATATGGGTTGTAAAGAAGTCATGAGGGTTTCTAAGGCTCCTTGTCACCCTAGCCTTCCAAAAGCTACAGGTACTGGAATCTACTTTCCACTCGCCAGGGCCTCCTTTGACTTAAGGCTGTTGGGACCAGGTATCCTAGACATTGCCGTAGAAGACCACGGACCAGAATTGTTAGCATCTCTCCACAGGTTTACAGAGGTCTACCAGGGCTTTGCAGAAAGCGATTCACTTTCTCTGCCAGCTCCTTCAAAACCCAAACAAGCCTGAGGCATCTTGCTCTCACCAGCCTAAGCTGTTCACACGGACACCACGGGAATTGTCTTGGCTAGGGTAGATCTGCTTGCCTTTATTGTGGAAAGACAAAGCAAAGTTGCCCAGTGACTGAGGCCCTGGTGTGCTCATTTGCAATATAATTCACGATCACTTAGCTACTTCAAAGATGGTAGGGTTGTGAAAAGGAATCATCCCTGGGGCTCATGTCAAAGTGACTATTTGATGCTCCTAGACAATGCCTGGGAGACAGAATCACCTCTAGTAAGCTCATCAGGGATGTGGAGTTGAGATCCTTTAGAATAAGCTTGTGTACAGCACTTTCAGAACCTGATTGGAGGAAATGCAATAATAGGGACAGGCTTTTCAATCTCCAAATGTTCGTGTCAAGTGCAGAATCGTCAAGCTCTTCTGGATTTTAGGTTCTGTAGAGTGGTGTGGCATCTTGTAGGCAGGTTGAAGACTTGAACTGCTTTTTTTCCCCTTAAAGGGATCATGAAAAAGAATTTATATCGTTAAGAGGAAAATTCATTTCGTTATTTAAAGACCTACTGTCACTGGTGATACAGAGTTTAAAGGAGTACAGTCTCTATCCTGAAAAGACTCTCATCTCAGTGAAAAACAAATGGACAAGTAGGGAGATATTTACCACCAAGACTGACAAAGACCATGATTACATGATGGAAAACAGTGCATCCTTACAAAACATAGAGTATGAGCTTGATCGAGGGACAGATGAAATGTGCTTGAGGACGGCTTCATCTCAAGATGGGGAACATTTAACCTTGATCTTGATGAATGTATAAAGCCTGGGAAAGATGTCACAGAGGGAACAGCTTGTGCAAAGGCTTGCCTGCTCTCTCTTTTGAGCAAACAGCAGTAGTACAGATCCATCAGTGGATGAGTCATGGGTCTCTGTGCCAGCACGTGGCAGGTGGATTTGACTCCCTGCCCCACACTTAGTGGCAGCCTGATCTGTGGCAACTCAATGAATCTCCTTCAGGCTCAGTTTCCACATTTGAGTTGTTCCTTCCTCTTCAACATTTTTTAAGCTTTAGCATTCTTGCAGTGGTGCCTCCAAAGTGCTTAACAAAAAGAAAAATTGTATTCTATTGGGACGTTATTTCTATCGGATTGTGTCTTTCCAGACATTCGTTGAAAAGAAGAGGTATTAGTAAGTCGCCTTGTGTACACAAGGAACTATGGAAATGAGACACGAGGTTCAAGACATTGACCCTAAAGCAACTTGATGTCTAGATATGGAGATGAGACATGAACCCATTACTAATAAAAAGATTTAGAGAAAAGATCAGGTAAAAGTGAAATGAAATGGGCTAACGTAGACCATGAATCTCTAAAGGGATTTAACTGATGATTATGACCACAGAGAGATACGTCTTATGTATAGGGAGGAGCAACTGAATAAGAGATTAAATTAGTAATAAACATATCCTTCCTCTAAGTATTGAGTCATATTTTGCTAGAGAAAAGGAGCTGTTGTTAATAAATAGATTATAAAATTCCCTGGGGAGAGGTAAAGACTATACTCTAAAATCGATGCAAAGAAAGAAACTAAGTTTTGTTTAGTATCAATTTTCCTTGATAATCTATTGGAAATTTTTGGAACCCAGAACATCTAAAATTCTCCATTCTGTGTTATCCAACAAAGTCAGTTTTTTCCTTCAGTTTTCCAAGAGATTGTGTGTTGTTGTTGTTTTTGATTGAAGCACAGGGCTTAAATTTGTACAAAAAAGAAAATCATAAGACACTAGAACCATACTAAGAGACAGAAGGCATGAGAGACTTGGTGGGCCTTGAACTTGAGATTAACTAAGTGAAGAACACATCACTCATAGCTGATGCGCACTCAAGGATATGCTTGTGGAGTTAAGTCAGGGTGGTGTTACTTGCATTTTAAAATGGTCAGTTTCCTTCTGCTTTTTTTGACAGGTGCTGAATGAATATGGTTTCATTTGTGTAAGTTGAATACACCTAAGAGGAACTTATAGTGTGGAGGCTAAAATAACTTCACCTTGGATGCAAACCTGCCATGCTGACTTCTGATTAACCCTGGTTCTGAGAATGCCTCTGAGACATCCAGGTTATCTATTGTTCCTGTGTAAGAATACATAGGTTGTGTAAATCCTGCCCTTACATCAAATCAACTTGATAAACTGGTACTTACCATCAATTCTGTCTTTGAATCAAATTCATCCCCATTCCTGCCAAAGCACATGTACCTTTTCCTGGTGGTATATAATCCCAGGGTCTGGGGGCGGGGTTTGGTATATAGATATCACCTGTCTTGCGGCTGTCTAAGACCATGCTTCTTTCCATAAGTTCCCCCATAAAATGACCCTATAATGACAAGCTGAACTTTAGTTTCCCAGCTTCTTCTTTAGTTTCCCAGCTCCTTCTGCATTTGGGGATCGCTTTTCATATCCAACTCTTTTATGAAGCACACAGAATTGTGCAACCAGAGCTGTGTTAGAGAAAGAGTACTAGACTTTGAGCTGGAAAATAAGAGTGTAAGTCTCACCCTAAACAAGCAACTGATTTTTAACAAACAGCCTAACCACTCTGAACGTTAGATTCCTCTCCCACAAACCAGTGAAGTCTGATGAGATGATATCTAGGTAGACTTTGACCCCTAGCATTCAATGATTCCTTTATGCTATCAGAAAAGTCGCCCTTGGGCTGTTTTCAGTATCAAGTCTTTACTCTGTGTGCTATATTAGACAGATAGTTATATTGGGAGTCATATGGCATATTTCCTTCCTATAGTATTTCAAGAATCAGTCTAGGCTCTAACATCCATGTCTGCAAGTCCATTGGCACTGACAAAGAGCCATTCTTGAAACTCCACGGGACAGATGTTAGATAACTGGCTTCTACAATCACAGTTAGAATAGCATCTATTCTAAGAGCTCTGATACACTAACAGCCTATAAAAAGTGATGGTGAGAATCTCATCATATGATTCATTAAAATTATGCCCAGAGTAAGTATGAATTTGAGAATCAGTTGTGGTGCAGAGGCCAGAGCCTGGAATCCAGAATTCGGGATCTAGAATCTGGCAGTGATTTGAGTGACAACTCTACATATCTAGCTGTATAATATATGGAAATTTACTGAACCTGACTTAGTCCCTGCTTCTTGTTTTATAAAACAGAATGAACAATGATGATAATCATAAGGATAATAATGATTAATGACTCATATGGTTATGGCGAAGACTGCATAAAAACAGTTATAAGAATAGTCATTATCGTCACAAGAATGTTGGAAGGTCTTAAAGGCAAACATTCCCCGCAAATTCTGGCACTTAGTAAATGCTCAGTAAATGTTCATGAATGATGACTTGGTATACGGGCATGAGAAAAGCTATACTTTCTCTGTTTTAAACCTAGCAAAAGATTGTGAATATTAAATAATTACAATCATAAACCTAAGAAAACAAATGGATGTTGGAGGAAAATGGAATGACAGATTTCAAGCTTCCCTTTAGCATGTTTAAATGCTGTGTCCCTCGCCACAGTGGCGGTGACCCTTTCTCTGATCCTTCTATTTTCAGCAGCCATCACCTGGTCATCTGCAGCAGAGATAACGAAGGAAGGGGAAAGACAGGAAAAAGCATTTGGATGGCTTTAGATAAAGGGGCATTGTGTCTGTCAGGATCCCATCTCCTCAGCACAGACATTGCAGTGGGTGTTTTTGGTGAGCCCAGACATGAAGTCATTTAACTGGGATGCTGAGCCAGTGACTTCTCTTCACAGACAGGGTTCACCCAGAGTTAATCTCGTTTGTAGGACCATTGTTACTAAGAAAGGGTTTTCAGGACAAAGATTCCTTAGGGCAAAGTGTCCTCAAAATATGACAACATTGATTGGCCAATGCTATATCTCCAGTCTAAATGCCAAAAAGACTGCTCCAGCAAATCATGTGAAGGAGATGTTATATCTCTTACATACCTCTTCAGTTTGAAGCCACAGGAAAGCTATCTCAAAGACAGCGGGTATGGCCTGCAACATCTCTGCCATCCGCTTCCACGTTTGTATCTTCTGCCCAAGATGTAGCTTTGTTGGCTTCATGGGAGCAAAAATGGGCATTCTTCTTTATCACAGAAGCGACAAGACAATCCTATAACACAGAATGCAGCGCTGTCAAGGTCAAGGATCAGGAAATTTCCTGTAAAGGGTCAGACTTAGCTTAAGAGATATAAAAAAACATACTTGCAGTTGAATTTGTCATACCATTCTTCATCAACACCTAAAATAGTTAGTGAAAAAATTAAAGAAAAATGGTGGCAATGTGAAATTATAAGCTTACAGTTAGGATGTAAAAAGTTGCAACAATCAGTCACAGTAACACCTGGATAAACTGCAAAATCATAGTTGTTAAAATCAGAGCACCCAATAGAAATCTGAAGATGATAAAACACAGATGATTGGAATCCCAGAAAATAGCAAGCTCTTCTCAATGATAAGAGTGCCTCTGTCTCTTTTATCTATGATGTCTGGCAAGAAAAATAATTCGCCATAGATAAGGAGAAAACAGCTCAGGGTTTAATGAACTTGTAATGGCAGAGTGAGCTGATGTAAAGATTTGGAATCCCATGCAACTCTAGCCACAGAATGAGTCTGCACATATCTATGAACATTCAGGGTGGGAAGTGAGAAACCCCTCGGAAGCACTTCAAGCTCACACTAAGTAGGAGGCAATGGGTGATGAAGACTGATGCAGAGTGCAAGGTGGAAGGTGCTGGAGGCTGGAAGTGGCCAGAGACTGGGAAGATTCCTTCTGGGACTCTCCAGGCCTTCAAAGGGTGAACAAAGCAACAAGGAATGGCAGAATCCCCTAAACAGAAAACCAGTGACATCCTTGAGGAGAGGGAGAATTCCTAGTAACCCCCAAATCTGGCCGACTATAATGCAGAGAGATATTCTACATTGTTTGAAAAACTAAGCTGGGCTGGGTGGCTCAGCCTGTAATCCCCCGCCTTTGGGAGGCTGAGGTGAGTGGATGGCCTGAGCCCGCGGGTTCGAGACCCGCCTGGGCAGCGAGACCTCATCTCTACAATAAATCAAAAAATCAGCCGGGCGTGGTAGCGTGCGCCTGGAGTTCCAGCTACTAGGAAGGCTGAGGCGGAAGGATCGCTGGAGCCCAACAGGCTGAGGCTGCGGTGGCCGGGAGTGGGCACTGCACTCCAGCCTAGGCGACAGAGTGACACTCCAACTCAAAAAAAGGAAAAACCGAGGAGTGGATTATGGAACACAAAGAGGTCTGCCGAGTCTCTCTGGTGCTCAGATCTCTCAGATCTCCAACCAGTTGATCTAATCCTGATCTAACCGTTAATCAATAGAACCCAGTGGCGTTCAGAATCTAAATAAAATGAGCATGAAGCCAAAACTCAGTCCATCTGCAGGCAAGATTGGCTCAGGTGTGTGCATTATTTAGAGAAGAAAAGGTGTGAACTTTTCTGGAAAAAAAAAACCCTTCAATTCAGTCTCTACAGTTATTTACACCTAAGACAATTATAAGACAAGTGAAAATTTTTTTAAAATGTGAGGCAGAGCTAAGAAAGAATCAAGATAAAAAAGCAGCACAAATCCAAGGATTGCATAGAGAGTGGATATATCCGATAGGGATTTTAAAATAAGTGTTTTAATAAAATAAGTGTTTTATGGTATCTAGCAGATGTCTGAAAGCCTTCTTTTAAAAGGGGGATTGAAATAGAAAAATAGGAACTACAAAAATAAAAATCTTCCATGATAGCTCTGATGAAAAAGATATTTGATAAAGTTATCAATAGGCGGGATTAGCAAAAGAATGCCTCAGTGAACGACTTTCTGATTTCTGTTGCCATAGATCAGATTTGACTGTTACAGAATTTCATAAAAAATGAAATCTATGCTATCCTTTTTCTCATGTCTGCCTCCTTTCACTCAACTTAGTGCATTGACAGTCTATTCATGTTAAATGCATAAAATCAATTTGTTCTCATTTATTGTTCAGTAATATTCTATTCCTTGATTATGCCACAATTTCTTTATCTCTTTACCTATTGATGGATACTTCAACTGTTTTGAGTTTTGACTACTACAAATCAGGCTTCTGTTAACTATAATGTTCTATAATATTCAACTTCATCTTTCCTTTGATCAATGTTAACTTTATTTAAATTAATTAATTTTAATAATAAAAATCTAATTTGTATGATGTCCACTTGTATATCTAATCCTGAGTTGTATCTCACATCTATAAAATAAAATAAGAGAGAAAAACTAAATTAAGTTTACCTTCCAACTGCCATGTTCAATAGGCATAAGGTCTTTATTTTTACACATCACTGGGAATTTAGAAAATAATAAATTTACTTTTAAGAAAGAAAATATGCACTGTGCACTCACTTAAGATAATTTCTTTTGGGTAAATACCTGGACATAGAATGCTTGTGTGACAATAATTGTATCTTTCCTACATTTATCAGCAAACCTGAGTGTTCCATATCTTGGTTCTAATTTGACACAGTCTATCTTTTTAATCATAGTCACTCTAGTGAGTATGAAATGGTGTCTAATTATGATTTGATTTGCATGTCATCAATGAATAACGATGTTAAGCTTCATGTGCTTATTAAGTATTGTATATTTTTATTTAAGAAGTATCTGTGCACAAATTTTGCCTATTTTTATTGAGTTGTTTTTCCTTTTTGCTGTTGGTTTGTAAGGGTTATTTATATATCTTTTGTACATGCCTATTGTCAGTATAATATTGTGCAATTTTTTTCCAGTCTGTGACTTGGGTATTCATTTACTTAGTGGCATCTTTTGATGAGCAATTTTAAAGAAATTTTTGCTACAGTTCAATATATCAACAAATTTTATGTTATAGTGAGAACTTTTTGCAACCTTTTTAAAAAATACATACTTAATCCAAATGTGTAAATGTTTTCTTCTAAAATATTTATGGTCCTTGCCTTTACATTTATATTTGCAACATCTCCATGAACTGTGTTTTTGTATAAGTGATATATAAATATTCACTTATTTCAGAATTATTTGTAAAATTTCTAACCTCATTTAATTTATTTGTGCCCCCCCCTTTTTTTATCAGTTATTGAGATAGAACTGTTAGAATATCCAAATATGACTGTGACTTTTCTTAATTTTCTTTTTAGTTCTATCAGATTTTGCTTCACAAATTTCAAGGCTCTGGTTTTAGGAGTACATATATAAGCCGGGCTCAGTGGCTCAGCCTGTAATCCCAGCGCTTTGGGAGGCTGAGGTGAGTGGATTGCCTGAGCCCGCGGGTTCGAGACCCGCCTGGGCAACTTGGCGAGACCCCATCTCTACAATAAATCAAAAATTAGTTGGGCATGGTAGTGAGTGCCTATAGTTCCAGCTACTTGGAAGGCTGAGGCGGAAGGATCGCTGTAGCCCAGCAGGTTGAAGCTGCGGTGGCCGGGAGAGGCCACTGCACTCCTGTCTGGGTGATGGAGTGAGACTCCAACACACACACACACACAAAGAGTACATATATTTAAAATTGTTGTTTTCTTTGTTAATTGACCTCTTTGTCCCTCCTTACACATGGCAATATTTCCTGTTTTGAAGTCTGCTTCGTCTAATACTAATATAGTAATCTCATCTTTCCTTTTATTAGTGTAAATTTTATAATCGAATCTAATTTAAGTTCACCTTCCAATTACTGTTTACAATAGACAATGTCTTTATTTTTTAAGCATCATTAGGCATTTAGAAAATAATAGTTTCACTTTTAACAAAAAAATATGCGCTGTACACTTACATGAGAAAATTCCAAATGACAGTAGGATCATTATCATGTCTCTTTCTATTCTTCTATAGAAGATTGGACCCGTAGCTTGCCCCATTTGAGATGTAAGTAATTAAAACCTCTGATGAACTAGGTGAAGAAAGGTTAGGAACCAATACCCATTTTCAGAAGATTGCAAGATATTTAACTTTACAGCAAAGCCTTTTTATGAAAGGGAGGTCTCAAGGAAACATATTATCAAATAATCTTCAGTTGGAAAGTAACCCTGATATTATAAATCTCAGCTATTTCATTTTGTGGCTATTTGATCTCCACCCTCACCATAGCAGAGAAAAAAAGAATTTGAAGACAACATATCTATTCTTAAGAACACACACATCATTTCTGAATTCTGCATACTGGTCAGAACTATTCATGACTGAAGTATGAGTGAAGCTGAGGAATACTGGGGCATCCATGAAATATTTGAAGAGCAATAACTACCTATTGTATTCACTTATTATTATTGTTGTTGTGATTTTAAATACAATGCTATGGATTCTTGTTAAGTTGAAATGTTTTCCCAAAATCACTGTGGGAAGAGGCTTCCCTGGATGCCAGTTATCCCGATCCAGTCAGTGTCTCATCTCTTTGTCTTACAAACATATTACAAGTATCTGTTCTCTGCTGACTTGAAGCCCACTTTGTCATTGTCATCATTCGTGATATCTTTAACTGCTTCTAACATTACTCTTTTAGCTAACACATTGCTTACTGCTCTGTTTCCCACCTTTGAAATTGTAATAATAGTAGCTAACATGAAACAACAAAATGTCAACTTATTGAGGATTGACTACATATCAGGTACTATGTCGTGTGTGTGTGTGTGTGTGTGTGTGTGTGTGTGTGTGTGTGTGTGTGAGAGAGAGAGAGAGAGAGAGAGAGAGAGATCTCATTTAATCCTAAAAACATATAAGAATTAGGTACTGTTATCTCTACTTGATAGATGAGGAAACTGAGAATTAGAAAAGATTAATTAATTTTTTTATCTATTCCTTTTTGCCCATCTGGAAACCATGACTGCTTAAAACTACCTGTTTTGATCATCACCATAATGTGTTATATTTTGCATCCATGACTTTCCCATTCTATCTGTATTTTACCAAATCTTTGGATTTTACCAAAGCCAGGAAACTAGCTTTATACCACCCAGGGCTTAGATTCAAGCAGAAAGGACTTCGGTGAGATCCAGGCAGTTAGCCAAAGGACAATGTTAAAAGGCTGCCTTTCCTTTTTATGTAATTTTATTTGCGTTTTCACAAGGATCTGTCTGTGCCTGGGTGGTGAAGACACTTTTATTCCAATCCAAGAGCAAGGTACTGGAGATCATATACACACACATACACCCCGCAGGTGCAAAAAGAACAAACAAGCAAAGTTCTCTTCAATGACAAAGAAAAGAGACAGCATACAGAAAAAGTAGCTTTCAAATCTAAACAGGAAAAAAAATCAGCCAAAGCATGAGACCATGAAGATTCAACTTCTTGGTAGAAACCAAGATTGAAATGGGGATGAAAATACAAAGGATTTTGAAGATGTGCTGAGGTTTAAGGCCATACCACCTGAGCGCACTTGATCTCGTCTAAAGGTGTGTTGAGAGAACTTCATAAAATATAACTGAATATTTAGCAATCCAATAACTTAAGGGATTTCACTGGTCATTTATTCACTCAACAATCATTTGTTGAGTAAAATACTATGTGCAAGGCACAGTAGCACATAATCGCTGAACTGTCTGATATAGTAATAATTAGAAATAGACCACCAGGTAATGCTACATTTTCATAATTGAGTAGAGGTCATAACTCAGAGAATAATTTTGGTCAGTAGTGATAGAAACTAAGCCCTACTAAGGCTACTTAGAAGCTGAAAGCTCATTTCATAACTGCATCGCTTTTTCTTCCTGTCCACTCTCATTGCCCCCCTTATGTTGGATATTGTGAGGCACTGCCTAGATCTCCCTCCATAGTCAAAGACTTATTACTCCAGCTGCTGGTGCTTCTGGCAGACAGACCTTACCTGTCTATTGAAAGAAGGTAGGCCATCATCTTCCCGGGCTAGCCTACATCCAATAGCTACTTGATGCTTGAGACAAAGACCTTTCTTCTTGGCACATCTCAGGACAAGTCTGAAGGTTGGAAACTCAGAATCTTCCACAGGGTCAGCTAAGGATTCTCTTGCAGCATGATGTCTCCCACTTCCCATCCCTGCTGCCTTTCTTTCCTTTCCACATGTCTTGATTCAAGAAACATCCCTTAAAAGACCACTTGTGCGCTAATCTCTGTATCAGACTGTTTCCTGGAGAACCAACCTGCCACATGTCTTCTACTTTGAGACATCATCTCTGAAACCCAGGCTGTTCTTCTTTTTCCTTGTTCTTCTCTCATCTTAATGTCAGTTTCTTAAGTGGGAGAGTTTGATTTTTCCAGCCTTGGTCAACACGTCTCTTTATTTGGTTCAACATAGTGATGGGTCAGAAAGAAAGAAGGATGTAGCCAGTGGGTGGCATCAGGTGATGACATGCATACATCGCAGTGTGGGCCTTCTCTATCCTACCCTTTGTCTGCACAGTGCATACTCCCTGCCCAGGGCATAAAGGCATGGAGAAAGATCAGCCATGCAAATGGAAAACAAAAAAGAGCAGGGGTCACCATTCTTCTATCAGATAAGACAGACTTTAAACCAACAGTAAAAAAGAACAATGAAGGACATTATGTAATGATAAAGGGTTCAATCCAATGAGAAGTCTTAACTATTCTAAATGTATACACATATTCTTTTCAATAAAGTAAGGCGCCTTTGCCTTATGACTAAATTAATGACAAGAAGATACACCTGCATTTTCCAAATACTAGTGTAACACTGGAAGTATCCAGGAATAGAGGTGGGGGTAGGAGTGTGAGGGAGGTTAAATACCAATTATAGCAGTATTTAATAAAAAGAAAGAATACATTATACAATATATAGTAAAGGTATGGTGGCACATTGCTGGACTGCCTGTTATAACTCCAATTAGAAATAGATCAAGTAATGCTGCATTTTCATAATTAAAGTTCATTTTATTGTTTGTAACGCTGCATTTTCATAATTAAAGTTCATTTATTGTTTTCATAATTAAATTTCATTTATTGTATTCATAATAAAGTAAGCCACATGCCAAATTCTTAGTTATATTGACTCAATTCTTATAGCCTACTATGTGAGAAAATAATCTTAACCACTTTAGAGATGATGAAACTGAGGTACAGACAAAATAACTGGTTCAAGTTTATTCAATGACAACTTGACAGAGGCTAGATTCAGACCCAGGCACTTTTGACTTCAGAGCCTGCACTACTAGCTAATAAACTAGAATGCAGGACCATAAGATTTTCTACCCGTTTATAAAAGTTCTTGATGCAATAATCAGATTATAAAGTCTTCAAGAGCCATTCTACATCATTCTTCCCTTCAAGTCCCAAGAGTACAAAGCATAGGGCTGGGTCCTGGGAGGCTCTCAATAAAACTTGCTCACTTTTTCCATGAAATCTTTGCTTTGCCCACCTTGTTAATGCTCTTGTCACTGCCTTTTCACAGCTGCAATGTATCCCTTCTTTTTATTAGATACAGCTAGTTTTTAACCTACCCATACTCCCCCCCACACTATTCCTGGAGACTTCCAATATTACACTTGTATTTTGAAAATGAAGATATATCTTTTTGTCATTAACTTATTCATTTAAATGTGCCTGCTAAGTGCCAAGTAGCTAACAGTTGCCAGGAAAACAGGGTCAAATAGATTTAAGCCACTTTCCCAAAGAATTTTATAGCCCAATGGGAGACAAAAACCACATGAGCCAAATAATAAAATAACATGTAATGAGTGGCATAAAGAACTTTCACCATGTCCCACCCCTGTATCCACCCACCTATCAGCCACCTATCCACCCACCAATCAGCCACCACAGAGGGATTGTTCACATCTCAGGTTAAGACCAACCCTTCAAAATATGCAAAAGAACTTGTGTATCTTCTCCATCACTTATCTAAGGAATCACTTCAGTAATTCAATACTCTCTTTCTCTTCTGTCACCAAACTTTCCTTGCTAATGAATTATTGCCACCAGCATACAATCATGTCATTCTCCTCTCCAAAGTGAAAAAAAACACAATGAAAACTCTTTTTCTTATATCTACCTTTTTCCTCAAGTTATCCCATATTTGTTTGTTCCTCTTTACAGAAACTTCTAAAAGTTACCTAGTTCCTCTCCCCTTGTGCTCTCTTAAACTCACTCCCACCCACTAGGCTTTCACGCCATTGAAACCACCTTGCCAAATTTATCAGTGATCTCCACTTTGCCAAATACAAATATCAATTCTCAGTCTTCTAACTTGATCTGTAAATTAATTTGTTTCTCATGAAATCCTAAGGCAGATGGTTTCACAATTATTCTACTTTAGCTGTCCAAACATTTTCCAAAAAACTGAAATCTGCCTATTTGTAGTTTGCACCAATTGGTCCCTGATCTGATTTTTGGTGCAACACTGAAACCAACCTAATCTTTCTTTCAAATGCAGGCTTTCTATTATTTGAGGCCATCTCTGTGTCCCTGAACATCTATGTCCCTATCTAAGCATCACAGATACTTGATGTGTTTTTGAAAAATGATAGAGCCAAGTATTATCCAAATGTAGGGTGAAAATTGCTTGAAACCCATTTATTAATTCATTTGTTCAACCAATAGATATTTCTTAAGTGTCTACAATGTATCAGTCACAGTATAAGTCACTGGGGATATAGCAGTGAACAAGACAAACATATCACTTGTCTTTAGGGAGGTCACATAGTAATTTCTATTGAAAAGTGACAAGCCAGGTTTGGTGGCTCATGCTTATAATCCCAGCAATGAGTTCAAGACCATCCTGGGCAACTTGGAGAGACCTCATCTCTAGAACAAATCAAAAAATTAGCCAGGCATGGTGGCACATGCCTGTAGTCCCAGCTGCCTAGAAGGCTGAGGTGGAAGGATCCCCTGAGTCCAGCAGGTTGAGGCTACAGTAGCTGTGAGTGTGCCACTGTACTCCAGCCTGGATAACAGAGTGTGAGACTTTGACACAAAAAAAAAAGAAGGAAAAAAAAGAAAGAAAAGTGATAGCAACATTCTAAGATTTTTCTAGTGTTTTATAAACATTAAGGTTTTATTTAGTGGGATAATGTTCTGAATTATGACCTAGTATATGTTTTCATCTTCAAAATTTCCTTTACTCACTTTCCTTCATTTCCAAGCAAGAAGCTGAGGAGGGATGACACAAAATAACTCAGAAGGAACACAAGTCAAGTTGATGACTTTGAGTTCCAATGCTCCAATTAAAATACATAGAGTGGCAAATTGGATTAAAAAAAATAAGACCTGGGGCAACCCCTTTGGGTCCCCCTCCCACTGTGGGAGATTTTTTGTCCTCTCAATATATTCTGCTTTCTAAAAAAATAATAATGAGACCCATTATTTTGCTATCTTCAAGATACCCATCTCATAACTAATAACAGCTACAGGGCTCAAGCTAAAGGCATAAAGAAAGATCAACCATGCAAATGGAAAACAAAAAAGAGTGGGGGTCACTATTCTTCTACCAGATAAGACAGACTTTAAACAACAGTAAAAAAGGACAATGAAGGACATCATGTAATGATAAAGGGTGCAATCCAACAAGAAGTCTTAACTATTCTAAATGTATACACACCCAACATTGGAGCACCTAGATTTATAAAACAAGTACTGCAAGACCTAAGAGAAGACTTAGAGAGCTACACATTAATGAGGTACTTTAACATCCCACTAACAGCTTTAAACAGATCATCAAGGCAGAAAACTAACAAAGAATTTCTCTAGTTAAATTGACACTTGGCCAGTTGGATCTAATAAACATCTACAGAATACTTCATCCAATAACCATAGAGCACACATTCTTCTCATCTGCATATGCAACATATTCTAAGACTGACCACAAGTTCAGTCATAAAGCAAATCCTAATAAATTCCAAAAAAATGGAAATTATACTAAACATCTTTTCTGAACACAGAAGAATAAAAATATAAATCAATAACAAGAAGAACTCTCAAAACTTTAAAAATAAATGGAAATTGAACAACTTACTCCTGAATAACATTTGGGTAAACAATGACATCCTAAATAAAACAGTTCTTTGAAATGAATTAAAATAGAAACACAACATATCAAAACCTCTTGGATGCCACAAAATCAGTGTTAAGAGGAATGTTTATAACACTAAATGCCCACATCAAGAAGATAGAAAGATCCCAAATAATCTAACATTGCACCTAAAGGAACTAGAAAAACAAGAACAAACTAAACCTAAAGCTAGTAGAAGAAAAAAATTACCAAAATCAGAGTAGAACTAAATGAAACTGAAATAACAAAAAAGAAAAAGAATCAATGAAACAAAAAGTTGTTTCTTTGAAAGAATGAACAAGATTGATAAAGTGACTGCTAGCCAAATTAATAAGCACACATGCACATGAAGAGAGACTAAAAAAAACTATAATCAGTAATTTAAAAGGCAACCTTATAACAAATCCCACAGAAATACAAGATTCTAAGAGACTAATATGACTAATATGTAGATTTTCTAGTCTATACACGACTAGAAAATCTAGAGGAAATGGATAAATTCCTAAAATCACACAATCTCCCAAGATTGAAACCTCACCATCATGCAATAAACTTTTCTGACTATCCTGTGCATGCACCCCATGAAGTTAAAATTTAAAAATAAAAAAAACAATAAAAAGTAGATTATTTTTCCTTTTTTAGCCCATAGCAAAAGCAATACTCATGAAAATGAGGTAGAGCCAAGCATCTTGGAAAGTTTCCCATAATCTAGATTTTATTTATTTATTTATTTATTTATTTTTACTTTTTTATTTTTTGAGTTGGAGTCTCACTCTGTCGTCCAGACTGGAGTGCAGTGGCCGCTCCCAGCCACCGCAGCCTCGACCTGCTGGGTTCCGGCGATCCTTCCGCCTCAACCTTCCAAGTAGCCAGAATTACAGGCATGCGCTACCACGCCCGGCTGAATTTTTGATTTATTGTAGAGATGAGGTCTTGCTGCCCAGGCAGGTCTCGAAATCGTGGGCTCAGACAATCTACTCACCTCAGCCTCCCAAAGGCGCGGGATTACAGGCTGAGCCACCAAGCCCGGCTTCGGTTTTATTTAATAAGAGAAAAACCTATATGACTCAGGAAACAGAGTCTATAGTATAAGAAACCTAAAATGGAGAACAGAAGAGTAGACAAAGTTAGAGAATTTCTCAGCCCCAGTTACTGGCCTGTCATCAGAGCCTGCGAAAATGTTTTACATCGTTAATGTGGAACTTGGGATGTGACCATGGCTGAGTCTCTCTTTCCTATTCCCTGGAAAGGACACCAGGATCTTTGACACACATGAACTTTAGGGCTATCCTGCTGCCACTGAGTAGCATGCATGGAACACCTCTTTACCACAGCCTGTCCTCTTCTCTTAGTGTTCCGTGCCCTATTTATTTATTATTTATTTTTTTTTAGTGAGACAGCAGGATTTATTGAGAGGACAGAAAAGCTCCCACTGTGGGAGGGGACCCAAGGGGGTTGCCCCATGCCCTCTATTCTTTAAGTTTCATTATTTTTGCTTCAAGACCTATAACAATTAAAAGTTATATTTGAGGAAAGAGTCCAATCTTTCCCCATGTATCTGAATTTTAACTTGATCTCATGCTAGCTCTGTGACCATTGGCAGGTACGTTGTTGGTTTGGGGCCTCAATTTTGCATCGGTGGTAAGTATACCTACTTTGAAAAACTGTTGGGGATATTGAAGAACAAAATGAACATAAAAGGTTTTGCTTTACAAAGGTGATCAGACTATAGTAATTAACCAATGTAATTTTTTAGTAGTAGCTTTAGCTTTATTTTATTTACAACGTATTTGTTGCTTACTCCAGTGAGAACACTGATCATCATGTACAACTCAAAGAGAAATGGTGTGCACAATCTTAAGCTACCAAAAGCAAAACCAAAGTAGCTCATTTTTCTCCAGAAAGATGATCACTTGTGTTAGGTTTTCTGTTCAACTACTTCCAAAAAAAAAAAATCTATGAAAATTTCCCATTCTATTCTAAGACCTCCAAACAGAATTATCTTCTCTTACTTAGTTCCCATCTCCTAACCTTCATGCAGCCAAACTGTGGGCCATCTGTATATGGTACCAAATTGTAACCCCACAAAAAACCCTTCAATAGTTTCCCATTGTATCCTACAGGAAAAGCTTCAAGTTTCTTAACAAGACAAATGAAACCTTTTGTAATATGAGCCCAGCTGTGTTTCTAGCTTTGTTTCACTTCAATCCCAGCTTTTCAATCTATGTTCCAGAAAGAAATATGTACCTTTTCCTGAACATAAAATGTTGTTTTGAACCTTTGTACCTTTGTTCATGCTGATCTCCCTACCAGCAATGTCCTCTTTTCATCTTGTATCTGGCTAACTCATCTGTTCTTCAGTCAGATGCATTCTCCTACTTGAGTCCTTCAAAAACCCTCCAGGTAGGACTGTGCTACTCCCTGTGCTGTGTTCCCTTAATTCACATCTCCCTTCAATTATTACCCTTAAAAATTCTACTCGTGTTATTTGATTACAGATGTACCATATTGGAAACTTCTGGATAATTGGGACAAGTCTTAGGGTCCCACAAAATTGTGTCCCAGCACAATATTTACACATAGTTTTGAAAGTTCCGGGTCAAAGGACCTAGGTTCTGGTCTCATTTCTTTCATTAATTAATCACAGTATTTTAGATAAACTACTGAAATTAGTTGAGGGTATTTACGTATGTATAAAATGGGAATAACTCTCTTAACTTGATACTGCCTATCTGGTCTTTTTAAGGATTACTGTAGAAAAAAGGTAAAACAAATTAAGTAATTCATGCTATTTTTGAAAATTACAAGATGTTATACAATACAAAGTATTGCTAGAGCAAATATTTAATTTGGTTGGAACCTTTTGAGATCAATGTAAAAATATGTCATAGAATAACTAAACCCTTGTTTCTTTCCGTTGGAGTTAGGAACAACAATAACAACAAAATCAATTGCAGAACTTGAAGCTTCTTAGAAAACATTGTGAAATGCAAGTAAATGAACTATAAACCTGGAAGTTTCTTAGGAATTATCCTTCCCTCATAGGGAAGGACCCGAAAACTTAGAGATGCCATGGAGGCAGTTAAGGCTCACTACATTAGAACATATGTAAGAGCCATGCCTCTGGATACCCTGTCCGGTATTCCTTATAAGAAACAAAACTAAATAATTGTAGCACTATTCATAATAGAAAATAATGGAACCAACCTAAGTGCCCACTGACAATTGACTGGATAAAGAAAATTTGGTACATATATACCATGGAATACTACACAGCCATAAGAAGGAATGAAATCATGTCATTTGTAGCAATGTGAATGGAACTGGAGAACATCAACCTAAGTGATCTAACTTAAGAAACCAAACACCGCAGGTTCTCATTTATATGTGGAGGCTAAATGGCCACAAAGATGTAAATCATCAATACTAGGGACACGAAAAGGGGAGAAGAAGGAAGAAGGGCTAGGATTCCGAAGTTACTTATTGGGTACATATTCACTATCTGGGGAATGGGCCACCTGAAGCCCAATCTCCAACAGTACACAATATTTCCATATAAAAAGGTGCATTCGTCCCTCCTGAATCTGAAATACATACATACATACATACATACATACATGCATACATACATGTTAATTCATGTCCTCAGATTCATGAGTGATAAAAATAAAATGCAATGTAAGATAACTTCTATGTTTTGGGCTTTGAAATTTCTTCTGCATTTTACAATGTCACATTCTAAGTTCAGTCATTCAGAAACAATTCACAAATAAAAATATAGGGAACTGACAACTTGATATAAGGCATCAAGAATACCTCTTCAGAGGACATAAAGTTCAGGACAAATTCTCTTTCCTGAGCAAATAGTGGTCACATTTTGTAGAGCTATTAGGAATGACATGGAAACTGTTGTTTTTTTTTCCTTCGGTTCTGAGGATCTTGTGCAGATCTTCAGAGTAGGGAATTTGTCACATGCTCAGAAGGAATGAGGGACATTAATGGTTGGAAAATGAGAAAGCAAGATTTATTGAGAGAACAGAAAAGCTCCCACAGTGGGAGGGGACCCGAAGGGATTGCCTGAAACTGTGTTTTTTTAAGTGACAACTACCTGTCACCATATGCCTCAATCCCTACCCACCAACCAGCCAACCCACCACCACCTCAAAGGTCAGCCAGATTTTCACATTACCAAGACGTCCTAAGGTAAGCCCAGTTCTGGTTGTCTTCTGAAACAGAAAATTCCCAACAAAGAAGCCAATTCAGCTTCTGCAAGGAGCAAGGCAATTGAAGTAAATAGTTACCCCTGATTAAAACTGCCAGTCTTTCAGTAGTCATATGTGTGGCCAACCCCTGTGAGAGCCAATGGTATTTGATCACAGAGTAAGCAGATTGTGTCTGGCAGGATTCCATCATTTCTTTCATCCAAATTCAAGGTGTTTTTCTACGTGCCAAGAATAGAGTAGATAGAACAAGACAAAATTCTGGTCCATGCACAGCTTGTTTGTGATGGCTAGTCTGTCTGTTTCACCAGCAGCATATGGAAGAATATGCACCGTGACAAAGTAAGATTGATCCCAGGAATGCAATGTTGGTTTAACATATGAAAATGAATTGAGGCAATATGCTATATTAATAAAATAAAGAGTAAAAACACATGATCATTGTAATAGACATGGAAAAATCATTTACAGAGACAACATTCTTGCACGATAAAACACAAACTAAAATAGAAAACTTTCTCAACCTAATAAAGATTATCTATTAAAAATCCATGATTAATATTATACTTAATAGTTAAAGACTAGATGCTTTGCCTCTAGGATAAATAAGACAAAATGCTCCCCTCTTGACATTTCTGTTGAACATTTTACTGGAGATTCAAGCCAGGAACAATAGGGTAAATAATGCAACTGGGCTTGGTGGCTCAACCTGTAATCCCAGCACTTTGGGAGGCTGAGGTGAGTGGATTGCCTGAGCCCGAGGGTTCGAGACCCGCCTGGGCAACTTGACAAGACCTCATCTCTACAATAATCAAAAAAATTAGCTGGGGCGTGGTA